>NC_056732.1:1273674357-1273881857 GCF_019279795.1 Protopterus annectens | reverse complement strand
CCTGACTACCGATAACAATGCATTACCGGTGTCTTCAGTACCCGAGGTCGCAGGCTCCTCGGCCCCCATTCCTACTACAGATCCTGGCACCACTCCCGGCGGGGAAACTCAGAATTTAGACAGGCCTGCCATTTCTCAAGGGGTCTTCAGACCTTCCTCCTTCTCTATTAAAGCCTTCTCTAAATCTAAAGCAGCCATGAAAACCAAAAAACAGGTTCCTCAGACCCCCTCTCAAGGCACCATGCCTAAAAAACAGATGCTTAAAATGGCTGAGGATTTGATTACTCTTATCAGGGGTTCTCAACCCCCCTCTGACAAAAGGCCCAGATTAGAGGAAGACTACCCTTCCTCAGATCAAGCTTCTATTACCTCAGAACTATCTGAGGACCAGGATTATGCCTATTCTCCATTTGAAGACTCTGATGCAGAGGAGTCTATTCCCTCGGTCCCCCCCCCCCCTGAGGACTTCTCTTTTGGGGAAACCCTGCATACAGCGAGGGAACATTTTCATTGGCAAGGCCAAGATTACTCAGATTCCAAGAAAAGGCTCAGGGAATTTCTTCTGCTCCCCCAGCATAGGCCTCTGGCTATCCCTCCTGTTTTAGATATATTGGATGATGTGTACACAGAAGCCAGCCTTAATCCAGATTCTTTGCCTCCAGCTCCTGTTAAACCAGACAGGTATTACCGGGTTCTTGATGCACACCAGTTCCTATATAAAAGCCATACTGCTGACCCAGAAACAATTTCACAGGGTCCCAAGGGAATTAAGGCCTCTACTGCTAAAAACCCATTGCCTTCAGAGAGAGATTCCAGCGCTTTAGAAAGGTGGGGGAAAAAGGTGTACACCTCGGCCACATTAACCATGAGGGCATTAAACTGTCAGTTCCATATGTTAAAGTATCAGCAGTTTTTGATATCTCGGCTGAAAAGCAAGATGACACAACCAGAACAACCAGATTTAAAAGAGTTGCAGGATTTGTTGCATGGTGCAGAGCAAGTGGGTAAACATACCTTGCAGTGTGGTTTTGATGCTTTAGAGGCGTCATGTAGAGCTGCTGTTACGGGGTCTGTTATACGTAGGCATGCTTGGCTCAAAGAGCAAACCTTACCAGATCATGTCAAAGCTAAATTATTAGATGCACCTCTTCAAAAAGATGTATTGTTTGGTGTTAAAGCTGAGGAGGTGCTAAAGAAAATGGAGGAAAAAGCGAAATCAATGCGAACAGTGAAAGATTTCCTGCAGGTACAGCCTCCATGTTTCAGCAGAAACTGGCCTTCAAAAAATTGGTCCTTTCCAGCCACGGACAGACCTCAAAGGGGCAGATACAGGCGCCCAAGGGGTAGAGGGCAACCTCAAGGATCTTTCAGAGCCAGACAGTGGAAAGCACCAACCCCAAGAGGTGGAGAAGATAGATCACAGTCTTTTAGAAAACAGACACAATAACTTCCCCCAACCTGCCAAGCAAAGCTTTAATGGCAGCACCTTTGGGCGGAAAACTAGCATTATTCTCAAAAAAATTGGCATATTGTTACAAAAGACAAATGGATTCTGGACATTATAGACAGAGGCTACAGGTTCCACTTTCACACCCTTCCAAAAATGAGAGGCATGCCAAACCTGCCACAAAATCAAAGGGCAGAGGCACAAAAACAAGTTTCAGCTCTCATGGGCATGAAAGCAATTCAAGAGGTACCTGCAAAAGAACAAGGTCAAGGGTTTTATTCCAGACTATTCCTGGTACCAAGGAAAGACAAAGATTGGAGACCTATCTTAGACCTATCCATCCTAAACACATATCTACAGGTGCCAAAATTCAAGATGCTCACATTACAGCAGCTTCTTCCCATGCTGAGCAAGGAGTCTTGGCTGGTAACATTGGACCTCAAGGAGGCATACCTGCATGTCCCTATCAGACAAGATTGCAGAAGATACCTCAGATTTCTTGCAGGTTCAACCCATTACCAATTCTCTGCATTGCTTTTTGGCTTATCTACTGCGCCCAGAGTATTTACGAAATGCCTAGCATCAGTAATCGCCTTCTGCAGACTACAAGGGATACAAATCTACCCATATCTGGATGACTGCCTGATCAAGCGGACAGCAAGGACATACTACTGCAGCACCTGGCGTTTGTAATAAAACTGTTGAACTTCCTGGGATACACAGTCAACAAAAAGAAATCAAAACTAATACCCTCTCAACAAATAATTTTCCTGGGTGCCAGCTTGGATACAACCACCCAGATGGCCTACCTCACGCCAGACAAGCAAGGGCAACTGTCTCAATACTTCAGAAAATGGCAACTTACACCAGGCTAACTGCAAGGAAAGTCCTGCAGGCTCTGGGATTCATGGCATCTTGCATCCTACTAATCCCATGTGCAAAGCTGCATATGAGGAAACTTCAATGGTACGTGAAAAACGTATGGTCTCAACACAGCCACAGCTTGGAAGCAATTATACCACTCATTCCATGCCTTCAAAGGGAATTTTTGTGGTGGACTCAAGCTTGCCAAAGAAACACAGGTCTTCCTTTCTGTGTACCTCAAGCAACTCAAATCATTACAACAGACGCCTCAGACTACACACGCATGACAGATCAGTGCATTCAGGGAAAATGGACCCGAAAAGAGAAGCGCCCTCACATCAACCAAAAGGAAATGCTAGCCGTGCAAAAGGCTATTATGACCTTCAAAGACCTACTGTGTCCAGGCCAGCTATTGATAAGGACAGACAACACCACAGTGATGTGGTACATAAACAAACAGGGGGGAACTCATTCATACCCCCTGTGCAGGCAAGCCATGACCTTATGGAACACAGCACTGGAATTGCAAATTCAACTACAGGCACAATTTCTGCCAGGGAAGGAAAACACACTGGCAGACAACCTAAGCAGAAATATGACAGATCCACACGAAAGGAAGTTGCATCCTCAAGTTTTCACAAAGATAACTCTGGCATGGGGACAGCCAGACATAGATCTCTTTGCTACACACAGAAATTGCCAGTTGAAAAAATTTTGTTCAAGGACCTATCATTCACAGGCCTGGAAAGTGGACGCACTTTCCTTCAATTGGGCAACATTGACAGTCTATGCCTTCCCGCCTCTTCCTTTGCTGCCCAAAGTTCTATTAAAAGCCAGAGCAGACAGGCCGAAAATGATTCTCATTGCTCCAGACTGGCCAAGACAACACTGGTATCTGCTCCTGAAGAGCCTGACACATTCCCCACCATGGATCCCACCTCTAGTCCCTCTTCTGTTGTCCCAGCACAACTACAAAACCCTTCACAGCAATCTCAAAACTCTAAATCTAGCTGCATGGAGAATTCCTTGATTTCTCAGCAGTTTTTCCTCTCCAAGGAGGTGCAAGATGTCATCTTGGAGGCCAGAAGACCTTCTACTAGAAAGGCCTACTCCGCCAAATGGAAACAATTTTGTGCCTTGAATCAAGAAAAGGGATAGAATCCTTGGGTAATAAATATACCTCAAATTTTACAGTACCTAGCTGAGATGTTAAACAATGGACTTTCCTTCTCCTCCATCAAGATCCATGCTTCAGCCATTTCTGCACATTACAACACAGAACCTCCTTTATTCTCTCACCCTCTCTTAAGGCAGTTTCTCAGAGGGGCAACGAATATAAAACCCCCAAGGAAACCACCAGTCCCTACTTGGGACCTCAACTTCGTATTGGAAAAGCTGACCCTTCCTCCCTTCAAGCCAGCATTTTCAACAGAGTTACAGTAATTGTCATGGAAAACAGCCTTTCTTCTGGCTATCACCTCAGCACGCAGGGTTTCGGAGCTACAGGCCCTCATGGCTGTGCAACCATTCATCATTTTCCATCAGGACAGAGTTTCCTTACGAACCAACCCTACCTTTATGCCAAAGGTAGTATCCAGTGTAGCTTTGAATCAGACTATCCACTTACCTACCTTTTATCCTAATCCACAAAACAAAGGGGAAAGATTACTACAATCCTTGGACATTCACAGACAACTTCGTTACTATTTGGACAGAACAAGGCCATTCAGGAAATCTGAGCAACTCTGTGTCCTATGCTGCAGGTGCTCAGGGAAAGGCTATTTCCAAACAGACAATTTCAAAATGGATAGCCCACTGCATACGCTTTTGTTACTCATTTCATGGAAAAACTGTGCCTGCATGCATCAGATCCCACTCCACCAGAGCCACAGCTACCTCTGCAGCCTTCCTCAGGGGGGTCCCTACCAAGGACATTTTGGAAGCAGCCACCTGGAGTTCAGTGCACACTTTCTCCAAGCACTATCACCTCCCACTGTGTTCAAAATCTAGAGCGGGCTTTGCCACAGCAGTCCTGCAGGGCATCCTAGCCCCTCCTAGTTCCACGTAGTGCCTACCACCCTTACTTAGCTTTGGGATTCTACCCATCTGTTATGACTGCAGCTGTATGCACGATGAACATAGTACAGTTTTGTACCTACCATAAATGTAGATGTTCGAGTGCTCATACAGCTGCAGTCCAGGTTTCCCTCCCTCCATCCCCTCTTAGGACAGGCCTTATGAACAACATTTTTCATATAACCTTTTTGGGGTATTCTTTTATGGTGTATTTGCTTGCAACTACTGTTTTTGATTTATCAACATTGCATCTTTGCATAACATTATGTTTGCCTTCCTTCTGGTGGCACCTGACATCTGGGGCAAGAAAAACTGAAGAAAATGGCGTCTGCTGCCTCTTTTATACCCCTGCCGCACTGACGTCAGGGAAGAAGCGACGACAACCGACGCCGGACCTAGACTTTGGAATTCGGCCGACTGAGGACCCGCCTGATGGCAGGATAACCCCATCTGTTATGACTGCAGCTCTATGAGCACTCGAACATCTACATTTATGGTAGGTACAAAACTGTACTTTTCTCTCTGTGTCTCTCTCTTTGTGTGTGTCTCTCTCTTTGTGTGTGTCTCTCTCTTTGTGTGTGTCTCTCTCTTTGTGTGTGTCTCTCTCTTTGTGTGTGTCTCTCTTTGTGTGTGTCTCTCTCTTTGTGTGTGTCTCTCTTTGTGTGTGTCTCTCTCTGTCTGTGTGTGTGTGTCTCTCTGTCTGTGTCTCTTTGTCTCTGTGTGTGTGTGTGTGTGTGTGTCTATCTGGCTGTGTCTCTGTGTCTCTCTCTCTCTCTCTCTCTCTGTCTGGCTGTATGTGTCTGTATGTGTCTTTGTGTTTGTCTGTCTGTATGTGTGTGTGTTTCTGTGTGTGGGGTCAGGCTAGGGATATTGCAACCCACCAGTGGCCATATAGATGTTATCTACAAGATTTGTCCAGAGAGAGACTCCTGTTGACCAAGGTCATTCTGATAACCCTTTTCTGGCATGAGCAAACGTGTTTCCCTCTTCAGTGACTTTTTCTTTTACAGGAGTCAGTTCTTCTCTCTCCTTTTCAAGGCACTACTGTCTCGCACACCAAGCAACCCTCACCCCGGACCTTCACTTTCTCAAGTTGGTGCCTGCTAGCTAAAAATCACGTAATTTCATAGAGAGACGACTCTTCCTTTCAGAGACCCTTTAGTTATATGACTTGCAGGGACAAATAACCCACTGTTTGGATAAGAAGTAAAAGTGTAAATGTAGAACTCATTTTATAGCACTTATTCCCTTAATCCTGTCTTGCCTTTCTGAAAGTTTTGACAGTGGTGTCCATTACTTTTACTGTGCAAAAGTCCATTTGGTAGTCATGTGCAAACTTTATTTTGGTCTGGGCATGTTTTCTCTTGTTTCTCTTAACTTTGTAAGGCTTTCTTGCATGGTACTAGCCCCTAGTTATGGTGTCTCTATGTGATGAAAACTTCATGTTTGCAAAGCCTACGTTTATATCCTTTACGTTAGTGGAGGCACCAGTTCAAAGTTCCTTTCTTAGAAAAAAAAAACTTTTTCACATAGCACTCACTCCTGCCATGAGAATCTCCGAGTTAAAAGCATTTACTGTCAGCCAGGTCCACTGGCATAAAGAAATAGGTCCCTGTCTGTGGCCCAGGTGCCCAAAGTTTGATTAGTGGCACAGGCACCTGACAGAGCTCACAGGGAAAGCTGGACCTATTGATCCTTGAGGGTGGAGTAGAACTGGGTGTTCACTGACAGTGTCTTGGAGGAGAAATGACGATGCAGTTGTTTGGCCTGGGGCAGTTGTTAGGCTCACCTAAGCCACCACCTGTTGGTAGCTTTCAGCACAGGTGTGAAGAAACAGGCATTTATATAAGGAAGACATTGTAGGTCTCTGTTGCGACATGGTTAGCACATTCCTCTGCCTATTTTCTGAGTTAGCCCCTTGCAAACTCCTTCATTGTTGAGCTGCTAGTGAGTGCATTATACACTCTCTTTTATGGCTGCCCGAATGATGACCCCCTTAACACCTCTTTCCTCTATCCTTGCTGAAATTCCCAGGTCTTATAAGGAGTAAAAGGGCAGTGTCCATTTTGGGAATGGCTTGATTGGCAGCATGTGGCTAAAATCATTTGAGAAAAAGAAAATCTGTAGATGTCATACCTTCATACTCGGTCTTCCACAGGGGCAATGCATTTTGTCTTAGGAGTAACCTTTTCTCTATACATAAAGTCACCAGAGTTAAATGTGAACCAAGCTTATTAACCAACTTTTCTTTTTTTCCTGAATGTTTTATTTTTGGGCCTCTGTTGTGACAATGATAATGCATTCCTCTGTGAATCCATTATTGTGTGGCCGTCCACAAGCAGCATAGAATTTAGTCACAATCTGATCTTTGCTCAAGTTGGACCAATCTTCTCATTTGCTGAGTCAGGGTGTCATAGCTTACTCTTTCCATGTCTGTTAGCTGAATTACATTAAATTCTGTCGCAGTGAGTATGGAAAGCATCTTCCTGTTCCAAAGGTGCAGTCCTCTGGAGCTACCTATACTTCCTTATTTCATAATGTTAATATAGGTTACATATTTGCAGCCACAGCTTAGTTGTCTATGAGCACTTATTACTTCCATGTCCAGGTTTTCTATGAGGCTACTTTTGTCCATAGTATTTCCCATGTTATTGGCCACCCAGAAATGCTTACTGGTGATTTTCTTAAGGACAGAGTTCCTGATGGCCCTGTTCTTATCAGATATTACTATAATGAAAGCCCATAGTTGGTAATGTACCCTCCTTCTGTTCCCAGTATTGGTGTTTATTCTGGCAGTCTGCTTTTTCTGTCCTTTCCCTTCTTGTTTGTTTTTTCCCTCATCACAACATTATATTTTCAAGACCTTGAAAATGAGAGGTGTGTTGAAGCACAATTGGGAAATGGGAGTGCCAGGCAGCCTGAGAAAGTTTTAGTTGCAAAGTGGTTATGATGCCTACATAGGTTGCCAAAACTCCTTTTTTCTTGTAGAGCTATTTTGACAAGTACATAACTTTTGTGTCTGTCTTAGGGTTTCAGTAATCTTGAGTGAGAATATGAAGTTAGGGGATGTGAGGTTCATGATGCCCCATGTGCGGGATTTTAAGAGGCTTGCTCCCCCTGCAGTAAACATTTTTGGGTTTGTATTGATCTTGTGTTTGCACAAAAGCATTATTTCTTCAAGGCCTGAATGAGTTATTTTTCCCATGTTTCATGCTGAGGTGTATGAGGTAATATGTTTCAGGTAGTGAGGAATTGAGGAGACACAATGTAGCCTTTTTACGATGTGTATACATCTGCTTTTGTTGATATGTACCAGACTGTTGTAGTTGTAAAGATGCAATCTTACTAGCAGAAGGAGTTGATTCTGACAAAACTGGCAGAAGGACTAAGTACTAAAAGTGGGAGAGAGCAGTGTGTGCTTGGAGAATGACTACTCATTGTACATCAGGCAGAAGAGAAGTAAACTTATTTCATCATTCAGGGAATGTTGTGAAACAGGCATGAAATTCAAACTGCTGTACCCAGCTATCTTAAAAGTATTTTTTTTCCTGGAGGAACAAAATCATTTTTTGATGAAGTATATGTTAAGGAAGAAATACAAAAGCTTGTCCAACAAAAAGTGAGCTGTGAAACAGAAATAGGTTCTAATTGTGTATAATTACCAGAAGAACAAGAGAGAGACTGTGCCATTGAAGCCTTTTCTAGTGTTTCAACAGAAAATGCTTGAGAGAGAGAGAGAGAAAAGAGCACAAGAGTCTACTAGAAGAATCGAGAGTACATTGCAAATGAAGCAGAGACAGGGTTTCGGAGATGGAGATGAACAGGAATACAACAAGAGAATCTAGAAATATTGGACTTCCTTGGACTTTGTTAAACTTGTAGGGGATTTTAAAGCATATGCCCTACTTCATGTCGTTAATGTTCAGAAAAATACTCTGGAGAGGGGGGAAAGAAGAGGGTGAAAGTTAACTGCAAGTAAAACCATTTTTTTCTTAATAGTACTGTTTTGATGGTGCATTTTTTTTTCATGTAACAAAGCACATTTTTTTTCTTTTATGTTTTTGTGTAATGGGGATACAAATGTAAATAGGGGCTCTTGTTTTTTTTTTTTTTTTCATTTTTTTTCTTTCTCCCTCCTCTTCTTAAGTTTTGAGAAATGTAGGTACTGCATTGTCAAAAAGTCTGGTTAAAAGATGATGACAAATAGTTTGCCTTTTCTCATTCTTGCATAGGGGAATGACTGGGTTAATGTCTTTAGCTTAATCTAGTAACACATTTTCTTTTTCATGTCTTTGCTTTCTCTAAATTTGAATATTATAAAGTTTCTTTTTTCTAGTTAACAGAGAGGTGCTTGGCAGTTTTCTGTCTGGTTTTCATACTTCTAGCAGACAATCTGATAAAGAGAAATGGCTTGGAGAAAATTATTTTCTGGAAGCATTCAAGTGTTTTTCCAGCAAAGAGAGAGCTATAAAGACGAGACAAACCCAGACAGGTTCCACCATGCTTCTTAACCCAATAGAAAGGTTATCCATGATATCTCAAGGCTGTATGTGTGGCTGTCAGTTTGGAACATCTGTTCCTATTAGGAGGGTAAAACTTCAATATTTGAAGATGTACATATTTTTTGTGTTCTTATTAAGCTAATATGTTTAAGGGGGTGTTGGGCGTGTTTGTATTTTTGTTTGAGGGTTTTCATTAAAACAAAGTTCTGTAAGATGTGAGATAGGCTTAAATGGAGATTTCAAGAAGAACTGTATTAAAGATTAACCTGCCAAACAGTACATATATGTAACACACAAGTTGGAAGTAGACATTTAACGAAAAAGCTGTTGTACATAAAAGGTGGGAATAATTTTTCAAGAATATGATGCTTTCTAGAATGTCTTTAAATGTGAATGGTCTCTCAGATAAATTGCAAAAAAGAAAGAGTAGTAAACTATATTAAAAAATGTATAGTGCAAATAGCTATGCTACAGGAGACACACTTGAAAAGAAATTAACATGTGAATTTGATAAAAAGGTTTTCAGGATGGTTATTCAGTGGAATGGGCAAAGGAAGACAGGAGTACTTGTATTAACTTTAAGAGGAGCTCCAGTAGTGATAGAAGAGGATAAAAAAGACAATAATGGTAGATTTGTAGTACTAAATGGGCTGCTGGCACTGGAGGAGACTTACAATGGCATGTATTTATATTCCACCGAAAACTGCTGTAATGGAGCTTAAGACAATTCTGTGTGAAATAATCAGCTTTCAGCAAAGAAAATTACTTACAGGGAGGGACTAGAATTTGATCTGCAACAGTGAAGATGTGTCTGGGTTGGCCCAGAAGGGAGAATATAACAAAGGAGAGTAGATTTTTGAAGATATTTATGAAAATATTTGGCATGGAAGATGTGAATTCAGTACTATGAGTTTGGAGTGAAATTAGATATTCCACAAGATACAAAAACTGGCCTAGGCTAGACAGAATTTACATTTTCACAGGCACATGTGCATTTGATACACTCCCAGTAACTGTTTCAGATTGTGCGCCAATAATTAAAATAAATTGGGGTAATGAATTTAAAATTGGTCACTGGCACTTTTCCATCTATCTGTTGAAAAGAGAGAAATTTAAGGAATGGGTAGTGGAAATTATTCAGGAGCTCTTAGAGAAGATAGAAATTTCTTCTGAAAATGCAGCTAGGGAATGGGGTAAAATTAAAGTGGAGTTTAAAAATAGGGTGGAAATAAAAGGAAGGGAGATGTGGTTAAGAAGTAAAATTTTTTTTTTTACAGGGACTGACAAATGTTAAAGTATTGCAAAATGGGGGAATCTCACAGAACAAGAAGATGAGCAACTGCAGAATGCTATACAGAAAATAAGGGACTACCTCAGTAATATGCACAAGTTTAGAAAGATTGCTGTTAAGCAACTGTTTTTTGATAACTGTAGAGCACAAAAACATTTACCTCCATGACTTTGGCAGCAGAAAGGGCTGTCACCAAGCTTAGGGAGCCTAATACAAGGAAGATAAGGGATCCTGTAGAAGGATTAGAAATATTTTGGAAATTCTATGAAAGTCTGTGTAAAGCAGAGAAATATGGAAGTCAAGAAATGGGACAAATGAAAATATTTATGGAAGAACTAAATACGCCAAGGTTATAGGTGGATGAGGCTCAGTTACTAACAGTTAGGACAGGAGGAGATGAGATAAAAATGATGTAGTATAACCAATCTACAGGAAAATCCCCAGGAATAGATGGTATTCCAATGAAAGTTATGAAGCTAGGAGGGAAAGAAATGATTAACTTCTGAAAGGTTTTGTTTAACAGTATTTTAAGAGGAGGATAAGTACCAGTATCTCTGAGGAAAGTGGTGGTAGCTGTAATGCCTAAAGACGGTAAAGATCCATCAGATCCAGCTTCATACAGGCCCATTTCAGTACTGAACCATGATTATGAAGTCTTTGTAATGGCAAAAGCAATGCCAAAATTGATAGATATGGATTTCTGTTGTTTTGTGGAGGGCAGGTAAACATCTGACAGCATTAACAGAACACTGATGATCCAGAGGGAAGCAGAATGTAAGAAAATACCACTGTTGTTGGTGAGTCTTGATGTAGAGAAAGCATTTGACAGAGTACACTGGGACTGGATGAGCAGAGCAATGGAAGCATTTGCATTCACTGATAAAACTGTAAGGTTGATTGGGAGGATATATGAGGGATTGGTGGCGAAAACTAAAGTGGGGTGGGGTCCTTTCTGATAATTTCTGCTTAAGCAGTGGAACTAGGTGGCGGTGTCTTCTGTCCCCTTAGTTATTTGTATTATATTTAGAACCATTGGCAAAGAATATAAGGGACTCAGAAATTCAAGCATATAATTGGTATGGTAGTTGAGAAAAGCTGGCTCAGTTTACAGATATTTTATATGTGACAGAGTAAGAAAGGGACATTACAGGGTTGTGGAACATTTTGAGACAATTTCAAATCCTTTTCGGGATACAAAATTAATGAAGCTAAAACAAAGGCAATAGCAGTAAATTATGTGCTAACACCTGAATTGCTTCAGCAAAATCCATTTTATCTTGTTCCCATAAATATGAAGTATTTGGGAGTATGGATTAAAAATAATTCTGGTATGGTAGCCAAGTATATGTGGGAAGAAACTAAAATGATGATACAAAAGCTAAGAAAATGGAAGCACTGTTGTATGGATATCGATAGTAAGACACAAGCAGTTAGTGTTTTTAGTCCCTTGTAGAGTTATACACAGGGCAGGCATACTTTTATCAATAAGAGGAGAAGTTGTGGATGGCAATTGATAAAGAACTGAAGGAATTTATCTAGGAGGGGAGGACTGCAAGAGTGAAGTGGGGTAAGATTAATCTTCCAGTAGAACAAGGCAGACTGGGAATACACATTTAAGACTCCTGTGTATAGTAGAAGCAGAAAATTATAATTCAAAGTGGAAAGAGATTATGATGATGAAACGGGGAAGATCAAAAAACAAGGAGAGATTGGGATTTTGGATGCAGACTTTGTTATTCTCGTTAAGTCATGTAGACTATTACATTCATAAATTAGCAAAAGGTGTTTTAAGAACTAAGCCAACACTGGAGTTGAGAAGGGAGATTCTGCCGATAGGGATGACTGCAATTAAGGATACAGACGATAGGTAGTAGGGGGCTGAAATTTATTGGAGAAAACTGGCAAAGGAACCAAGATATTGGGAGTAAATAACTAAGGAGGGGAAAAGGCAATGGAATGGGAAGATGCAAATAACTTATTTGGACTGCTAGTTAGAGATTGCCTTCCCTGTCAAGGATTGATATCAGAGTTTAGGCAAAGAGAAAGAAATGGGGGGGTCCTAAACAAAAGACCAGTGCTGGTAGAGTTTTTAGTTGAATCTGGAACAAAAGTTGCCGTTAAGAAAGGAATAATTACTAGAGCATATAAAATATTGCACGATAACTATAAGTCAGTCAGAGGAGATTTGAAAGGATTGGGAAGGGAGATTGTTGTTTTATGAATTGCTCATCCAGTGGGGATATGTGAACTACTCCCAAATATGCAACAAAATCTAGAAGATGTAGGATCTTTGCTTGGAAATATTTTCATAGGTATGTATATACCCCAAGTAGACTCCAGAGAGTCTTTCTTCAGCTGGACAGCAAATGTTGGAGGTGTGATGGGGAAGAAAGAGGTAACTTGGAACATATTTTCTGTGAGTGTAATGAGTTGGTAGACTTTAAAGATTACCTGCAGACTACTTTGTCAGAGTTACTGGGTGAGCAAATTGGTGTAACTAAGGAAATTATTTTTTGAGTTATGATACAGAATCGTAATTTCCTAGGAATGTTAAAGCCTTGCTGAGTCTAATTATGGTGGCTGCCAAAAAACAATTACTAGAAAATGGAAATCAAAGTCTAAACCAACCTTACTAGAAGTAGTAAAGATAGTAACAGAGATAAAACAACTGAAAATTGGCATCTTTAGAAAAGGGTAGGAACAAATTACACAGAAAAAAATGGGAATTGTGGGATCAGTACATGCAGAGGAGGAATGATGTTCAAAAGAAAGCAAGATTTGAATGAGCTACAGCGGATATAAAAAGGGTACATACTCCAGTTAAAATGCCAGTTTTTTGTGGGATATAAAAAATGAGACCACAATAAATAATTTCCAAACTTTTCCCCACCTTCAGTGTGACCTATAACTTGTACAATTCAGTTGAAAAACAAACAAATCTGTTAGGGGTAAAAATATAAAAAATAAAAAGTACAGTAAGCTGGTTGCATAAGTGTGGGCACCCTTAAACTAATTAGAGCATTCACTCGTCTTGGGTACACACCTGCCATCAATTAGAGAGACTCGGATTAACCCCAAATAAAGTTCAAGTGTCCTAGTAGGATTTTCCTTACATTTAGTCCAGTTGCCTGCTACAGCAAAAGCCATGGTTCACAGAGAGCTTACAAAGCATCAAAGGGATTTCATTGTTGAAAGGTATCGGTCAGGAGAAGGGTACAAAAAAAAATTCCACAGCATTAGATATACCATGGAACACAGTGAAGACAGTCCTCAAAAAGTGGACAAAATATGGGACAACAGTGACGTTGTAAAAAACTGGGTCTCCCTTCAAAATTGATGAAATGACAAGACAAAAACTGGAGGGGAGGCTGCCAAGAGACGTACAGCAACACTGAAGGAGCTGCAGGAATTTCTAACAAGTACTGGTTATGTACTACATGTGTCAACAATCTCCTGTATTCTCCATATGTCTGGGCTATGGGGTAGTGTTGCAAAAAGGAAGCCTTTTCTTACACAGAAAAATATCCAGGCCCAGCTGAAATTTGCAAAACAATACATCAAGTCTCCCAAAACCATGTGGGGAAAATGTATGGTCTGATGAGACCAAGGTTGAACTTTTGGCCACAATTCCAAAAGGTACGTTTGGCACAAAAACACTGCATCACCAAAAGAACACCATCTCCACAGTGAAGCATGGTGGTGGCAGTATCATGCTTTGGGATTGCTTTTATTTAGCTGGAACTGGGGCTTCTAGTCAAGGTGGAGAGAATTATGAACCATTCCAAATACCAGTCATTTTTGGCCCAAAACCTTCAGGCGTCTGCTAGAAAGCTGAAGATGAAGAGGAAGTTCACCTTTCAACACGTCAATGACCCCAAGCGTACATCCAAATCAACAAAAGAATGACTTCACCAGAAGAAAATTTAAGTTTTGGAATGCCCCAGCTGGAGCCCAGACCTAAATCCAATAGAAAATCTGTGGGGTGACCTGAAGACAGCTTTACACAAGAGATATCCTCGCATTCTGACAGATTTGGAGCACTTTTGCAAGGAAAAGTGGGCAAATATTGGGCCAAGTCAAGATGTGCCATGCTGATAGACTCCTACCCAGGAAGACTGAATGGTGTAATTAAATCAAAAGGTGCTTAAACAAAGTATTAGTTTAAGGGGGTGCACACTTTTATGCAACTAGCTTATTGTACATTTTTTATTTTTTATATTTTTTCCAATAACAGATTTGTTTTTCAATTGAATTGTACAGGTTATAGGTCACATTAAAGACGGGAAAAGTTTTGAAATATTGTGGTTTCATTTTTTTTATCACAAAAACCTGTCATTTTAACAGGGGTGTGTACACTTTTTATATCCACTGTATGTAATGTTTGATAATGACTGGATATATTGTAAGTGAGGTATAATGTTTGCAGCTACAGCTGCATCAGCTGTGT
The DNA here is from genome assembly GCF_019279795.1 of Protopterus annectens. Classification (NCBI taxonomy): domain Eukaryota; kingdom Metazoa; phylum Chordata; order Ceratodontiformes; family Protopteridae; genus Protopterus; species Protopterus annectens. Next base: position 1,273,867,230 of record NC_056732.1, on the reverse strand, counting down.
TTGTAATATATAATGTTTGCAACTGAGGTTGTATTGGTATGGTTTTTCAATTTTTTTTTTCCAAATTTGTTCAAGCTGCTTTTTGTAAAATAATTGCTGTTTTCCTTTTTTGTTCTTTGCGCCCAGGGATTTACTGAAATATATAGTTAAATCTGTACATTACTCTTGTTATCAAGACAATTTGTGAAATCCGTAAGTTACTTGGTGAAATGCTTTTGGATGTTAGACTATGCCTAAGAATTTGCCTGTACGCTGTGCTTTAGAAGATAGTTTGCTTGTGATGAAGGAATTAAGAGTTCGCACCATTTTACCCTTTTCCACTTGGTGCAAGGCAAGTAAGTACACTGAGCTGTAGACCTCTTGATTTGAACACTGCTTTTACTCTTTGTTAATGCCAGGCATTATGGCATGCAGATTATATTTTGTCTTGTAGAAAAGCAAGTACTCTGTAACAGGACATCATGAAGTTTTACTGATTGGATGATGACGATTACATTTGTCAGGCTAAAATAGCCAAATCACGTGCATTTCCTCCCTGTGTTTGAATAGAATTTTATCAAGGTCTTCAGGTTCCTTTCACATCCCAAATAGGGTAAAATTGACCAGCTTCCAAACTGTTTCTATCAGTCTTGGTGGATATGTTTTATTATCTGTAAACCACTTTCATTATCTGTAAACCACTTTCATCGGAAAAACAGACTTGTGTTCATTCACATTCATTCAAAATGGTAATTACTGCCACTTTTTTTGTACATGATGGGCAGATCCACCACATCCCTCTCTTCTCCTTTCACACGGGGCTTTGTTCCCATGTACCTGCTGAACTAATATAACGTGTCAACCTTGAGATAACAGTAAAGTTGTGGTATATCAATCGCCCTTTCGACTGAATGGGTTCACTTGTCCAGGTTTTAATGAGAAGCCATTAACAGTCTTGCATGACTTGCAGTTTTTGTGTGTGTGTGTGTGTGTGTGTGTGTGTGTGTGTGTGTGTGTGTGTGTGTGTGTGTGTGTGTGTGTGTGTGTGTGTGTGTGTATACGTGCGCAGAGAAGGAATTGATGTCAAATCCTGGACTGGTTCATTTTGCAACCATTGTTTGCCTATTTTCGACTCCCCTGCGACCCAGAATAGGTTAAATGAGTTGTTAAAAATGAATGAGTTTATGCTAAATATGAATATGCCTCCACTGAAATGTCTTATTGATTCTTCACTTTTAAAGAATTTGTTTGGTAGCTTGGAGAGGCATATGATTTGAACACCTTTTACTGTACTATACCTCTCAAGGCAAGCCTAACTGATTTTAGCTCAAACAGATGTAACTATATAAATTAGGACTAATGGTCTTCCTGAAATTCAGCACTAACTTAATGCTTTTACAAAGCAGTGCTAGTCGTTTTGTAGGTTGTTAGCAACAGTAGTGAGACTTTGTTTTGAATCCCACAGTACCTTGTTAGCTTATTTCTGGCTTTGCACATGCATGTATGTCTTGCTCTGTGAAGTTACAACTGGAAACAAGTTTCACGTAACAGCCTCTTTCCACATTGTGCTTTCTTTTCTTCCTTATCCCATTTCATCCTTGCAAAATGGTTGAAACCCGGTTACAAGACTAAATGCAGACACACTTAAAATTTAATTGTATGGTTTAAGATCTGGACTGCTGACTTTCTACAAATGTGTGGTATATTCCTGCTGAGTCATATTGCGTTAAGTAAGCAAACTCTGTAACCTCTTTGTGGTTCCATTGGCTCAACCTTAATTGTAAAAATTGCATTAAATTAAAGACATGCTTGCCAGGGACAGATCATTACTGAAAATAGGAAAAGAAGAAAAAATCTAACGGCACTAAAGTTCAAGGTGGATATCTGCTGATGTGGTACATAAAACTTTAAAGTATGTTGAAGTCATTATTAATTTTATAGGTTTAATATGGTATTTGTTGTCTCCATTAATTTTTTTACAGTACCCTTTTAAGCTTGTTTGTGGTCGTGGGTGAGCCTTTCCTTGCAAGGAGTAGGCGTAATGAACAGAACCTGCCCTAAGTGATGTGATAGTCCATCATGAGACATATATAGATATGCATGCACCTTTGTCAGTTTGGATGATTTCCATTTCACATGTGAGCTCTTTCTTCTATATTTTAGAAGAAACTAGTGTCTTACAGAACCTTAAAGTACGCAGGAAGAACATGAAGTCCACATAGGAAATAACCCTACAGATGAAGTAACTGTGATGTAACAATATTAATATGCGTTATGTATATGTGGTATATATTTACAATATTTGTGTGTATATAAAGATAGTTGTGTTTATATGTAAGCATTAATGCATAATACAGCGCATTATATTAGAGTTATGTTTATATGGAATTAGTGATGCCTAACAGGGACCATTATAGGAAAATAATGGATCACCTAGGGTAGCAGATGGCCCCTCATCCCTACAAGGTCCATTATTTCCCTGTAATGTCTATCCTTGAGCGCATTATTGCAGCTAGAAAATAAACTCGTCGTTATTTTAGTTTTGGTGCATTGCATTTGTGTTTGCTTTTTTTAGTTTGGGTTATTCTGCATTCAAATAATGTAGAATGCTTTATTGCATGCATATACATTTTAATCCCTATGCAGTTACCTACTCTTATTTTAAGAAGTTAAGATATGCTGTAGTTTGGGAGTGTCGTTTTGTGTATTTTTTCTTCTGTTGATAGAAGTCCTTTGTTATGTATTGTGGTATTATTTTTATGCCAAAGATGACGCATTTTATTTAAGTGAAATTTTATTACGTTTATAGTAGCTGAATGTGAGACATGTCAGACATTGGAAGCAATGAAGTTTGTGTATTTTATTAAATGTGAAACATTACTGTACTTGCTATAACTTTGTGTCACAGGCTTACTGATTTGCTATTGTTTATTCATTTTAATTGGGTAGGGAGGCACAGTGGTACAATGGCTAGTGTTGTTGTCTCACAGCAAGAGGTTCCCTGTTTCGATTCTTGGCTGGGGTACCTTCTGTGCATAGTCTGCATGTCCTCTCTTCACATGGATTTCCTCCTGGTGCTGCAGTTTCCAAGCACATTCCATAGACATGCAGTAGGTAGATTGGAGACAAAATTGGCCATGGGTGTGAAAGTGTGTGGTGTGGAAGAACTACCGTGTCAGGGCTAGCCATTTGACGATGTAAACCTTGGCTCTAGATGATTGTCACTGTTGAAGTGACACCTTGACCCCATCCGCAAAAATGCGAAAAGGGGTTGTGGATGGATGGATTCATTTTTAATTAGGTAAACCCACCAGGCACAAGGCTCCTTACAGGAGTGACACCAAGAAGAAAGTATTGTAAAATAACTTGAAATGGAGGCTGGAGGAAGCAAACCCAGGATTACAGCATGAAATTTGTTAGCATTTTATTGATTAATTTTATACACTAAACTACCAGATTTGCTTGCTTCTTTGTTCTTTTTTCTTTGAATACTTCTTATGTGCCTTTTCCTTTCAAACCTGCTTTATATGTTCAGATTAAAATTTACTGCGACTCAGAGCTACAGGCAGCTGCTGGTGTAGCATGGCAGGAAACTGAAATTTAACATTTTAAGGTGGCACCATTAGCATAGAGCACAAGAAAACATGATCCCTGTCATTTTTTTGTTAAATTGGTTTAGCTGATGGTAGCTTGTTGCCTTTAATTGGGCTTCTGTTGTAGTTTTGTTGTTATTTTAGTATATATTTGTATGTATGCAGTGTTTACTTTTGTGGGTTTTATAGTTGGATTTATATCTTGGGTTCTTCATGAGTACGTTTATTCACTTACTGTCAATTCCTCTACTTCATTTCCTGTTTATGGTGTTTGTTTTCACTTTCATCAGTTTTTATTTATTTATTTTTTTTAATGCCTTTACCGTTCCTGATCAGGTAGCCAGCTTATATTTGAATTTTTATTGATTTTTATTGCCAGTCATGAGAGGACAGGTGATTCGCTGTGGCGACCCCTAACCGGGAAAAGCCGAAAGAAGAAGTGATTTGTATTGCTGTAAAGCATGTTTAATTTCAGTCTTGTTTTGTTTCTTTTTAATGCTGAGCTTTTAATGTATTTGAGTTTGGCATGTGTTTCTGCTGTTTTGGTGCCACATTTTTATTGATTTACTTTTTTGTGTGTGGGGGGGGGGGGGGGAGGATTTCTGTGGTTGCGAGATGTTCAAAATATAGATAATTTTTGCAGTGGCCTAAGCTGATTGGGTCTTGCACCTTGTGACTGGTTAACTTTCAAAGTTTGAGTGCTCCATCAGTGTGCTCTGTCAGGAGCTCAAGAAGAACTCCGTTAAAAGACAAGATGGTGAATTTCCCGATGAAAGCTTGTGTTTTTCTGTATGAAATATTGCGTTTTGCTAGGAAGTTATAATTTGGGCTGTCATTACATTTTCCAAGGGAGTTTGAGTAAATGGTTGTGTGCTTCTTTTTGTGTAAACAAACAAAAAAAATAATATATGTTCAGATTGTTTTTACTGAATTTTTCTTTAGGTTTTTGTCTATTTGGGGCAGGAAACTTTGCCTGTGGGTAACTGTTGGTGGTTTACTTATCTCTGTACTAATTGTTCTCTACTTTAGCAACTCATTTTGGCTCTTCTGTCCAATTTTAAGGTTTCATTCTTAGCTTGAGCAAGTATTGGTCTCCATGGATGTCCTTCAAGAATGCAACTGCAGTCCTGACATATATGGGTTGTCCTGCTTCAGGCAGCCCTTCGGTCGGCCAGATTCCAAAGTCTGGGTCTGGCGTCGGCCGATGTCGCCTCCTCCCCGACGTCAGAGCGGCTGGAGTATAAAGGCATCCGTCGATGCCATCTTCTTCAGTCTTTCTTGCCGCGCGGTGCCCGAAGCAGAAGCAGTTCGCAAGTGCCGGTCGGTCAGCTCCTGTGTTTTCAGTTACCGAAGTCATCTAAAAGCTAAGTACCCCGTTGGGGGACATTTTTTCTTGCCTCAGCCGATGTCAGAACAAATTGAGAAAGTTAATAATTGTTTGTCTTGTGGTAAACAAATACCTCATAAGGACTTTCATTCTTACTGCCTCCCTTGCCTGGGCCCAGACTGACATCCTCGGCCCGCGTCTTCCTCCGATATAACGCCTAAGCCCTCTGCGAGTGCTTCGGTCCCTTCGGAAGCGGTAATTCAACCGCTCCAGGCCGACGACACCGCGTTAACCCATCCCTCGGTCTCGGAGGCTACTCCGGTGCCGGTTGTTGATTTTTCTCCGGAAACCGAAGTTCTGGATCTACCCGACACCATTCCAGTGGACAAAGTTACCCCTGCACGTGGGGCAGCTAGACCTCCTGTATCCATGTCGATCAAGGCCTTTGCACGTGCTAAGGCCACCAGCCAGGCCAAGGCTCATCCCAAGCCTGCTTCTCAGGCTCCTTCTTCTGACAAACAAATCATGTCTCTGGGTGCAGATCTTATTTCTCTTATTAGGGGGTCTCAGCCTCACCCAGACAGAGGTTCGCAGCCGCCTGCAGAAAAAAGGCCTAGAACTGAGCAGGCAGACAACCTCTCTTCAGATGAAGCCTCTGAGGATTCAGAGCATTCAGAAACCCAAGAAGAATCCTTCCAGGCCTATGAGGACTCTGATGCTGAGGAATCTATTCCCTCTGCCTCCCCTCCAGAGGATTTTTCTTTCGGTGAAGTCCTCCACTCTATGAGGGAGCATTTTAAGTGGCAGGGTCAGGAATTTTCTGATTCCAGGAAAAGGCTTTGTACCTTCCTTAAGTTACCCCAGCACAGACCTTTAGCTGTTCCGCCAGTTTTGGATGTCCTGGATGATGTTTTCTCCGACTCCAGTGCTTCCCCTGATTCTCTCCCTCCTGCTCCTGTCAAGCCAGACCGATATTATAGGGTCCCTGACACTCACAAGCACCTCTTTAAGGCCCACTCTGTGGATCTAAAAACTATTTCACAGGGCCCCAAAGGAGTGGCTACCTCCTCAGCCAGGAATCCACTGCCATCTGACAGGGAAGCAAGGTCACTGGAGAGATGGTGTAAAAAAGTCTATACCTCTGCCACCCTTGCCATGAGGTCTCTTAACTGCCTTTTTCATATGTTTCAGTACCAGGATTATTTACTGGATGATTTGCAGAAAAAGATGGCCTCTCCTGAGCCTATAGATAGAAAGGCATTGCAGGATTTTTACATAATACCCAGCATGTTAGTAATCCATTTTCTACAGTGTGGTTATGATGCATTGGAGGCTTCATGTAGGGCAGCTATGACAGGGGCTGTTATCCGTAGACATGCTTGGTTGAAAGAACAGCCGTTGCCAGATCATGTTAAAGTAAAGCTCCTGGATGCACCTCTGGATAAACAGAAGCTTTTCGGAGCTAATGCTCAGGATGTGTTGAAATATATTGAAGAGAAGGCAAAATCAGTTCAAACAGTAAAGGATTTCCTCCAGGTTCAGACGGAATTGGCCTTCAAAGAATTGGTCCTTTCCAGACTCTTGACAAGTTTCAAAGGGGAAAGAGCAGGCGTGCACGAGGTAGAGGGCAATACAGTGGCCCCTACAGGGGACGCCAATGGCAACCACAAAATCAAAGAAATGGCACAGGTAGTACACCTGCACCACAGGGACAATCGCAATGACTTAGCTTTCACTCCGCCTACCAAGGCTCAAAGAGAAGCACCTATAGGCGGAAAATTATCTCTATTCTCAAAAAACTGGCACATTATAACAATGGACAATTGGATTCTGGACATAATAGTCAGAGGTTACAGGTTCCACTTCCATACCTTACCAACAGGACAAGGCATGCCAAACCTGCCACAAAATCAAAGGGCAGAGGCACTCAAATAAGTCTCAAAGCTTTTACAAATAAAAGCAATAGAGAAGGTTCCTCTTCAGGAACAAGGCCAGGGATTTTATTCAAGACTGTTCCTTGTTCCAAGAAAAGAAAAACAATGGAGGCCTATATTGGACTTGTCCGTTCTAAATACTTTTCTCATGGTGCCAAAATTCAAGATGCTGACGTTACAGCAACTTTTTCCCATGCTGGGCAAGGGGTCTTGGCTGGTTACTCTGGATCTCAAGGAGGCATACCTGCATGTCCTTATCAGACACAGTTGCAGAAGATACCTCAGATTTCTTGCAGGAACAGAGCACTATCAATTCTCAGCATTGCCGTTTGGCTTATCTGCTGCGCCCAGAGTATTCACGAAATGCCTGGCATCAGTAGTGGCACATTGCAGACTCCAAGGGATTTAAATATACCCTTACCTGGACGACTGCTTAATACAAGCAGACAACAAACAGACCTTGATGAGACACTTGGATTACGTCATTCAATTGCTGCAGGCTTTGGGATACACAGTCAACATTCAAAAATCAAGATTACTGCCATCCCAAGACATTATATTTCTAGGAGCAAAACTGGACACACAGCTACAAATGGCTTTCCTTACAGAGGAGAAACAAGAGCATTTAACAGCTTACTTCAGAGGCCTAGCAAGATTAACCCACCTGACCGCAAGGAAGACCTTGCAGGCCCTGGGGTTCATGGCATCTTGCATTCTTCTAATCCCTCTGGCAAGACTACACATGAGAAAGCTGCAATGGTACCTAAAAAGCTTGTGGTCACAACACAGCCACAACCTAGAAGACATAATACCACTCATACCATGCCTGCAAAGGGAATTTCTGTGGTGGGCTCAAGCAAGTCACTTAAACGAAGGCATGCTTTTCAACAAACCTCCAACAAGCCAAACTATTACAACAGATGCCTCAGACCTTGGATGGGGGGCGCACATGGACGGCAGATGCATTCAAGGGCAATGGACTCCCATGGAGATGCATCAGCACATAAATCAAAAAGAGATGTTGGCAGTGATACATGCAATAGAAGCCTTTGGAAAATCACTTCAGCAAGGTCATCTGCTAATAAGAACAGACAACACCACTGTCATGTGGTACATAAACAAACAAGGGGGCACTCATTCCTACCCCCTCTGCAGACTAACAATGATTCTTTGGGAGAAGTCCCTGAAACTGAACATCTACTTGCAATCCCAGTTTGTTCCAGGCAAGGACAATGTTCTGGCAGGCAGATTGAGCAGAAATTTCTTGGATCCACACGAATGGATGCTACACCCACGCATTTTCACACAAATAGCATCTGCATGGGGAAGACCAGACGTAGACCTCTCTGCATCTCATCTCAATCATCACCTGGAAAGGTTCTGCACAAGGATACACCATCCTCTAGCTTGGAGAACGGATGCTCTTTCCTTCAGCTGGAATGCTCTAACAATTTATGCATTCCCTCCTCTACCTTTGCTCACCAAGGTGTTACTGAAGATCAAGGCAGAACAGTGAAGAGGAATCTTGATGGCTCCAGACTGGCCAAGGCAACACTGGTATCCACTACTATTGAGCATAACCCACTCCAAACCGTGGCCCTTGCCTCAATGGCCTCTGCTCCTGACTCAACACAGTTACAAGACTGTTCATCAGAACCTGCAAACCCTACAGCTAACAGCTTGGAGAGTTCCATGACTCAGACCCATGACTCACTCTCTGAAAAAGTTCAGGAAATTTTGCTGGAGGCACGCAGACCTTCCACCAGAAAAACCTATTTGGCCAAATGGAAGAGATTCACCATCTGGAATGTCAACAAGGGCCAGGATGCATCATTGGTGAACATATCTCAGATATTGGAATACTTGACAGAAATGTTTCACAGTTGCCTCTCATACTCTATCACAATCCTTCATTCATGCCTAAGGTGATATCCAGAGTGTCTCTAAACCAAGCAATTCACCTGCCTACTTTCTTTCCTAATCCTCAAAATAAAGGGGAAAAGTTGCTGCATACTTTAGACATTCACAAACAGCTACGCTATTACTTGGACAGAACAAAGTCCACCAGGAAGTCTGACCAACTGTTTGTAGCCTATGCTGCTGGAGTGCAAGGGAAAGCAGTCACCAAACAAACTTTCTCAAAATGGATTGGACACTGCATAAGATTCTGTTATTCTTTTCATGGAAAAAGTGTGCCAGCTAATATTAGACCTCACTCCACCAGAGCTATGGCCACATCCACAGCCTTTCTAAGAGGAGTGGCTACAAAAGATATTCTAAAGGCTGCTACATGGAGCTCCGTGCATACATTTACCAAACACTACAACCTGCCATTATACTCCAGATCCCGAGCAGGCTTTGCTTCGGCAGTCCTGCAGGGCCTCTTGCTTAGTCCTACCACCCCCAGCTTGGCTATGGTATTCAACCCATATGTCAGGACTGCAGTTGCATTCTTGAAGGACATAGTACAGTTTTGTACCTACCATAAATGTAGATGTCCGATAGATATGCAACTGCAGTCAGGTTTACCCTCCCTCCTACCCCTCTGTTTTTTTTCCCATTTTTGGGTCCTTACTCCCCTAACCTATCAGCTGGGGATATATGTTATGGTGTATCTGTTTATTACTGTTGTGCATGTCTGATTATATCTGTTTATCCATTCACCAAATTTAGCCTTCATTGGAGGGCACCTGGCATCTGGGGCAAGAAACACTGAAGAAGATGGCGTCGGCGGATGCCTTTATACTACAGCCACTCTGACGTCGGGGAGGAGGCGACATCAGCCAACGCCGGACCCAGACTTTGGAATCTGGCCGACCGAAGGGCTGCCTGAGGCATGACAACCCATATGTCAGGACTGCAGTTGCATATCTATCGGACATCTACATTTATGGTAGGTACAAAACTGTACTTTTCACCTTCCCCATCCATACGAAGGAGGTTGTTAAGAAGCCTTTTGGTGTCAGGATGGCTTCTAATTTGCCTCAGCCACTGATGAGTGACTGTACTGCGGCTGCTTGCTGTTCTTCATATAGTTGGTCTGCAGAGACTCCTCTGACTGTAAGCTCCTGCATCACAAAAATGTACTGTGAAACAAAAATGAAGTACTCCAAAAATGTTTTATGATGAGCGCTTTTGTTTCATTAGTAAAACTTCTTCAAATAAGTTCATCAACCTTTACAAACTGCTTATATAACCTGGTTTATCACATGACCTCACACAACAGAGTTAGTGACAACACCGTAGTTACATGCAAAAACAATATTAAATAGAAAACGTACTTAAAAGCAATTAAAAAAAAACTTTAAATCTTAAAATATCCCTTGTATAAATATCCTCCAGTGTGACAAATTTTATAACACATCCATCATGTTTATCTTTGCAGTGCTTTTATTTCTAATAAACAGCTTATGGAAGTTTGTTCCTTTAAGCTCAGCCACATACTAGCATTTAAAGTGAATTGGAAATAAAGTTCTGTTTTCTCCAGTAACAGTGGCCATGGCCTTCCCCATTTATTGTTTAACTTTTCTCTGAAATGACAGGCTTAAGATGATGTTTAGGGTGAGCTTTTATATGTTTAACCAGTGTTTCATTTTTTTCTGTTTAAGTCATACATATGTTCATATAGACAGTCTTTTAATTTCCTCTTAGTCTTTCCGATATAGTATCCTGGACATTCTTGGCATAAAGCAGTATTCTGACAGTTAATGCATTTCATATTCATGGTATGCTAATCTTTTATTTTAAAATGGTTTCATTGTAGTATGTATTTGCAAGAAGAGCATCTTTGACATTTACTCTTTCTGTTGGGCATGTTAATATTCTGTCTAGTACCAAAGGCTTTAATAGTGTTATTTCAATTATAACCCTTTTATATACTGTGTGTGGCTTGGTTCAGATTTTTCTAGGCGTTCACTATTCTCACTCGGAATCTGCCAATTCTTTTAATTGATGTTTTTAAGTATATAACTGTCAGTACTGAAACAGTTTTCTGGGTTACATGTCATTTATGATCCTCATGCTCCCTCTGGTCAGACTCCACATAAAGAAAATCAAGTAGCATCTCTGATCAGTCTGAACTCTGCGTCTACTTGCTTTCTTTTCAGACCCTAGTTCTGGGACTTGTAAAAAGGGAGATTTTATGGTTGGTAGACCAGATCTCTTGCAGTCCAGGTCTCCCATTCAACTTTCTGATCCCCCTCCAATCTGTCAGTACAGATGCATCAGGCCTGGTGTGAGGAGTAGTTTCCAAAAGAGTAAAAGTGCAAGCTCTGTAGAACCTTTTACGCACACAGAGTCATAAAAATGTCGGAGAGTTGTTGGCAGTGATCAAGACATTGAAAGCCTTAAATCTCTTTTTCCCAAGACATCTGCAAGTATACACAGACAACACCAAAGTGACGCAGTGCATAAGCAAGGGGATTATCCGATCTTACCGCCTTTGCAGAGTTGCTGTGAAATCCGGGGAGATAACTCTGGACCCAATTTGACTTTTCAGGGATCAGGCTTTCTGATGGAGCAAAACGTAATTGCAGACGAGCTTAGCCAGACCAGGTAAGGCTTCCACAAATGGAAACGTCATTCTGGAGTCTTCCAAGAATTGATCCAGCTGTGGAAAATACCTCCAGTAGATCCCGTTGCCTCCTCTCAGAAAAGGCAAATTCTGTTCCAGGACTCCTTGCAGACAAACCTGAAAGACAGATGTCTTCTCATTCCCATGGATGAAAATGTTTCTGTATGCTTTTCCACACTTCAAAAGTACCCTGGGTATCTGTTGGAAGTTCTAGAAAGACTCCCCAAAAATGCTGGTGCTGACTCCCTTCTGGCCCAGGAAGCTGTGGATTGAGTAAAGTTTAGTTAGTCAAATCACCAAACTGCCTGAATATAAGCAAGGAAAAATCTGACGAAAGATAAAATCAACTAGAAAAGGAGAAGAAAAAAACTCTGATGGGGAAGGGTGTTGCAGATGTTCAGCAAAAAGCAGTTTAGGTTTCAACTTTGGTACGTATGGGCACTTCCAGTAATTTAATGGAAAAATTCACATGAACTGATGAAACTGCAGAAATCAGAAGAAGAAGAAAGGAAGTAAGGACTGGCTTTAAATATAAGGCTTCCCAAGGCGAACAGAGTTAGAACACAGAGTTTGCAGAGAAAAACATACTATTACCAAAAAATTGAAAGGAACAGACTGCATTAATTTTATGAAAGTGCAAACATGCAACCAGACAGGTACTCCCCAGCAGGATTTAAGTGAATGGCCAACCTTGAGTATACTCTTAAATTTGGCCAGGCGAGAGAGGATAAGACTTAAAGTGGTAATGATGCAGTCATACCAGTGCAAAGCACTGCTTCTGGCAAAATTGTAGCAGAAAGGAAAAGTGTGAACAACTGGGGACACCATACTGTGGAGAAAGATTATTCAGTGTACATTAGGCAAAATAGAAGCTATTTTTATCCCTGCAGTTAGAAACTGCTGAGAGACTGGTGTGAAATTCAGGTTGACATTTTTCTTAGAGGATCAATACATTTTTGGATGCAAAACAAACTAGGAAACAAGTAAAGCATTTATCTAAGATAAGCTGAGGAAGGGGATTTAGCTTTTCTATCTTCCACAATAGCGGGGTTTGTGGAAAGAACTTGCCAGTGAAACCATTTCCATTGTTCCAAAGGAAAACTGAGCAACAGAAAAAGTCCAGGGGCGAAGTACAAAAGTCAGGAATACCTGGACTTGGAAACAGAGGCAATGCTGAATGGTTGAAATGAGGGAGTAAAGCAATAATGTGAAAGAAAGTAGGAAATAAGTGAAATGATTGTGAAGTATTATTCCCAAAAGATGCAGTTTTGACATGAGAACTGTGCTTATAAAATAAGTGGCTAAAAAAGGCTTTTTAGTTTGACTTTTAAATTTGGTGGGAGGACTGTAAATCATAATTCTAGTATTGTCATTAAGATTTAGAAGTACAGTGAAGAAACTGAGGATATAACCAAGTAATAAAGTTTTGTAAAATGATTGTTGTACTGTAAACTTTATTGTATTTGACGTTTGTTTACTGGGATAGTCTGACTGGGCACATGCCCATTGTCAGCAGAGGCCAGGGGAACCCCAATAGATACAAAAGAGAACAAAACAAAATATACAATAAACAACTCATACCGTAGTTGTACGTACAAAGGAACACAAAATGTACATAAAAGTTAAATGAAAAATATCCCTCCAAACCAAGTAGAAGGCAGCTGTAGCAAGTAATAGTAGCCAGAGAACTCCAATCAGAATGTAAAAAACTTTTAATCACGTAGCGTAAGCGCTTTCATAACATCAGTTACTTCCTGAGACACACAAAAGCAGTGCATAAAGTTCACACATATATATATATATATATATATATATATATATATATATACACACACACACACACCAAGGACATGTAGAGAAACCAGTCATGTTCCACATCTTTCTCTCCATTGTTTAAAAACCTATAAACCAATTTAAGATTTAAAGGAACACCATCTAAAACAACAAATGTGCATGTAAAAAAAACCTAACCATTAAAAGACATTGGTAGATTATTCTGTCATACTATGGTAAAAAACTTGTATTGATATAGATATATGTATATATATATATATATGTGTATATATGTGTGTGTGTGTGTGTGTTTTTTATATATAGATATGCATATACATATATATCTATATATATCTATATATATATATATATATATATATATATATATATATATATATATAAAATGTACAATTCATCTTAATCAAAAATAATAATTCATCTTTTAATTCTCCTTCCTTTTAACACAGGTTTCAAGGGGACCGTATCATTCAGTCCAGAGCCCCTATGGGCTCCCATGCGTAGAATCCATTTTAACTCTTGTGTTTCCGTTTTATTAATTATATCTCCTATTCTAGAACTCTCCTGTATAACTTCTAAAACCTGAAACTTAAATTGATGACTCCCTTCTTCGGTTAATACATGTTTATCTATGGCACTGTACTCACGTTTCATCCTTGTACAGTAATCGTGGTCCCTAATTCTTTCCCTCAATCTGCGATTTGTTTTACCTATATAAAACTTAAAGCAGGTGATACAGTGGGCAATATAAACCAGTTTTTTTGTGTTACAATCAGCTTTACACCTTAGGTGCCACAAATATCCAGTGTCAGGGTGCCCAACATATCTAGATCCATCTATAAATGAACAATAACTGCATTTCCCACATGCCAGCGTTCCACAAAAACCTTTCCCTCTGGTAAAGACACCCTCGGATAGCATAACTGCTACTTCAAGTTTAAAGTATTCTTAAATGTGTACCTAGGTTTCGTACCAACTATCTTGACAGTTTCCCCATCAATTAACAGAATATGCCAGTTCCTATTAATCACTTGCTTCACAGCCTGTAAACCCTGTGCACAAGGTAGTACAATTGGAACAGTGTTGACACCAGCCATTGTCCTGTCACACCTATCCCCTCCTCCTAATATATAGTGTCCAACTCTCCCTCCTCTATCTCTTTTCACGCGTGCACAAGCACGCTTAACTTCATTACTAGAATAGCCTCGAGTGGTAAATGCCACTTTTAAATACTCATGTCCACGTTCAAAATCCTGCTGTGATGATGACAATCTAGAGTCCCTAAGAGCTTGTCCCTCAGCAGTGTTGGGGAACATATACGGTGGATGCATACTACTACTCTGCAAAAAAGACTGTTGGTAGCAAATACTTCCTGTGTACACTAGTTTGTATCTCACCATCAGTTCTTGTAATAGTTACATCTAAAAAAATGGATCTCATCAGGAGAACACTGATATGTAAACTTCAGGAAACTACTGTTGCCGTTAAGGTTGTGCACAAATTCATGTAAAGATTCGCGGTCACCCTTATAACAAATGAAAAGGTCATCCACTAACCTGCGAAAAAACTTCACATTGCTATCTGATGTACATCTCTTCCTATTCTTTTATAACAATGTTGGCATATACATTAGCACAGCTGGTCCCCATTGCAACACCTGATCTTTGCCAGTAGTATGTATTGTCAAACAAAAAACATTGTATTCCAACACCATTTCCATCAACAAGCATATGAAGTCAGCTCTCATCTCATTATAGATCCCATTTTCATTAAACTGGCCTCAACCATCTCTAACCCTTCACTATTGGGGATACAAGTGAACAAGGATACTACGTCCAAGGTCACCATTAAATCAAACTCATTGCCATTACTACCTGCCAGGAAGTTGTGTAAATCCAGCAGAAAATTTTCAGTGTCTTCAAGTACCACCTCATAGCCTTCAAGAACTTTTTTAAGCTCTTTATCCAAATATACAGAAATAGGCTCAGTCATCCACCCAGCCCCAGCTACTATGGGTCTAAGTTTAGACCCATACTACAGCTGCCTTCTACTTGGTTTGGAGGAATATTTTTGCATTTATCTACTCACCCAACCTGTTGGGACTTACTTTTGGGACTATTATTTTACATTTGTTGTTCAGGTACTGTGTGAGTATGGCTGAAGGCAGCAAAAATATGCTTGGTGAAAATGGGAACTTAATGGAGCAAGTTTTTAACAACAAAAGACTGAATCCCTAACTGACATGTATAATCCATTGCTTGTTGGTGAGATAACTGAGCTACCCGATGATGCATTGCAGGATGTGACAACTAATGTGAAGGTACGTGAATTGAAACGGAACTTAGAAAATGATATCTACAAATACAAAAGACTGCAATATGAATGTAACATTTTGAGGTATGTTTCAAAAAAGGTGTTATTCCTAGGGGGCTTAGATTTTTGAACATGCCTACATATGACAATGTGTATCCGTCACTGTTAGCGCAGTGGCAGAAAATTAATCTAGCCACTAGTAACCAGTACATACAATTATTGATTGACTTTTTTCAACCAATCGAGAAAGATCTTTGTGAGAATGTGGTGAGACAGCAGATGGAAATTAAATGTCTGTTAGGTGATGAGTGAGCAGATGTCTATCTCAGTGAGTTAACGGAGAAAGTTAATGCTCATGGCAGTAAGTTGCTCGCACAGAAAATGAAGAAGCTGGCGAGAGATGTCAACTATTTCTCCCAACAACATGTATTTACGTGGCCACAGTATCAACTAGGAGCTGTGAGTTCTACAGCCAATCAGACACCTAGAAGCACTAATTTATCCATTGAGAGGCCTGACAATTCTGCACAGTCTAATCGGGAGGCAGTACCTTCTACTGAATCAAGTGAACCATCTGTTCCTGTGTACTCCACCCCTGTAGCTGAGATGTCAAATAGCAGTGGTGGGAATATGAATTCCATAACCAATGAGGAAGGGCCCATGGTAAGGCGTAAAGATTTACCTGGGCAAGCTGAGCAGCCTGATTTGGCTTTTTCTGGGTTTCCTTTGCCGTTTCAGCCAACACGGAAGAGGTCATTCAATGGTGGGGCTCCGGTGAACAGTCAGAAACGGAAGGAACTGCCAAGTCTATCGCAAAACGGGACTATAAAGAAATTGTGGGGCTACTGAGATCGGGACTCGTATAGAACATTTCACAATATGAACCAGATGCAGCGGAAACTCAACTGTTATGTAAGGGTTTGAGTTTTATACCCAATGCTGATATTGCTCTTTGTGACATTTTAACACAAGTTAGATTGTGCGTAATGTGGCTTGTTAAAAACTGTATGGAATGAAGGATGCAAATGTTTTAATATGTACAAGAAGCAAAGTTTGTTTATTCCTACAATGCCAGGTAATATCGATGTTCTTATTAACGTATGTGAAAGGGATTTATATGATGCTCATAGATTAGTGCAAAATAGGCATATGGATAATTTGACCAAACAACGTTCAGCGATCACCTCTTTACAGAATAACAGTAAAATAGTAATTCGTCCTGCGGACAAAGGTGAGCCAGTGGTTATGTTGGATGCTAATTACTATTACACGGAAATGAAAGAGATGTTATCTGATTTTAAAACTTATCAAGTTATAAATAGTGTTTTGAATATGCAGTATAGGATCTATTCACTTTTGCAAGATAGTTTAAGCCTAGGACACATAAGAAAAAACATTCATGAGTATTTTCTTGTGGAAAACCTGGCGGTACCCCAAATAAATGGCTTGCCTAAGATCCACAAGGATCCATTAAGACCTTAATTTAGACCCATAGTAGCTGGGGCTGGGTGGATGACTGAGCCTGTTTCTATGTATTTGGATAAAGAGCTTGAAAAAGTTCTTGAAGGTTATGATGTGGTACTTAGACACTGAACATTTTCTGCTGGATTTACACAACTTCCTGGCAGGTAGTAATGATAATGAGTTTGATTTAATGGTGACCTTGGACGTCGTATCCTTGTTCACTTGTATCCCCAATAGTGAAGGGTTAGAGATGGATAAGGCCTGTTTAATGAAAAATGGGATATATAATGAGATGAGAGGTGACTTTATATGTATGTTGATGGAAATGGTGTTGGAATACAATGTTTTTTTGTTTGACAATGCATACTACTGGCAAAGGTCAGGTGTTGCGATGGGGACCAGCTGTGCTAATGTATATGTTAACATTGTTATGAAAGAATGGGAGGAGATGTACATCGCAGACAACAATGTGAAGTTTTTTCGCAGGTTCGTGGATGACCTTTTCATTTGTTGTAAGGGTGACCTCGAATCTTTACATGAATTTGTGCACAGCCTTAACAACAGCAGTTGTTTCCTGAAGTTTACATATCGGTGTTTTCCTGATGTAATAGTTACATCTAAAAAATGTATTGCAAGAACTAATGGTGAGATACAAACTAGTGTACACAGGAAGGATTGCCACCAACCCTCTTTTTTGCAGAAGAGTAGTATGCATCCACCACATATGTTCCCCAACATTGTTGAGGGACAAGCTCTTAGGGATTCTAGATTGTCATCATCACAGCAGGATTTTGAACGTGGACTTGAGTATTTAAAAGTGGCATTTACCACTCAATGCTATTCTAGTAATGAAGTTAAGCGTGCTTGTGCACGTGTGAAAAGAGATGGAGGAGGGAGAGGTAGTCCCTATATTATTAGGAGGAGGGGATAGGTGTGACAGGACATTGGTTGGTGTCAACACTGTTCCAATTGTACTACCTTATGCACAGGGTTTACAGGCTGTGAAGGAAGTGATTAACAGGAACTGGTATATTCTGTTAACTGATGAGGAAACTGTCAAGATAGTTGGCACGAAACCTAGGTACAAGTTTAAGAATGGTTTAAACTTGACGCAGCAGTTATGCTATCCGAGGGTGTCTTTACCAGAGGGAAAGGTTTTTTTTTGGAACTCTGGCATGTGGGAAATGCAGTTATTCATTTATAGGTGAATCTAGATATTTTAGCCACCCTGACACTGGATATTTGTGGCACTTAAGGTGTAAAGCTGATTGCAACACTAAAAACCTGGTTTATATTGCCCACTGTATCACCTGCTTTAAGTTTTATATAGGTAAAACAAATCGCAGATTGACGGAAAGAATTAGGGACCATGATTACTGTACAAGGATGAAACGCGAGTTTAGTGCCATAGCTAAACATGTATTAACTGAGTAGGGAGTCATCAATTTAAGTTTCAGGTTTTAGAAGTTATGCAGGAGAGTTCTAGGAATAGGGGATATAATTAATAAAATGGAAACACAAGAGTTAAAATGGATTCTGTGCATGGGAGCCCATAGGGGCTCTGGATTGAATGATATGGACCACTTCAAACCTGTGTTAAAAGGAAGGAGAGTTAAAAGATCAATTATTATGTTTGATTAAGATTAATTGTATGTATTATATATTAATTAATACAAATTTGTTTCCATAGTATGACAGAATAATCTACCAATGTGTTTTAATGTATGTTTTTTTTTACATGCACGTTTGTTGTTTTAGCTGCTGTTCTTTTAAATCTTAATTGGTTTATAGGTTTTTAAAAAATGGAGGGAAATATGTGAAACATGATTGGTTTCTCTACATGGCCTTGGTGTGTGTGTGTGTGTGTATATATAGATAGATATATATATATATATATATATATATATATATATATATATGTGTGTGTGTGTGTATGTGTGTGTATATATATATATATATATATATATATATATATATATTTCTATATATATCTATATATATATATATATATATATATATCTATATACATATATATATACATATATATATATATATATATATATATATATATGTACGTGATCTTTATGCACTGTTTTTATGCGTCTTGAGGAAGTAACCGATGATGATCTTTGCGTTTCACTGTTGCAGTCATCACATTTGGGTTATCTTCTTGCAGTAGCCCTCAGTCGGCCTGATTAACGAAGTCTTGGGTCCTGCGTCGGTTACTGTCCCTTCTTCCATGACGTCAGGTCATCAGGTGTATAAAACATGCAGCCGACGCTATAACGTCAGTCTTTCTTGCCATGTGGTGCCCGAAGCAGAAGCAGTTTGCAAGTGCCGGTCGGCCGACTCCTGAAATTTTCGTTTGAGTTTCAGAACCAGTGTCTAAAACTAAAAGCTAAGTACCCCGTTGGGGAAATCTTTTCTTGCTCTAAACCGATGTCAGTAAAAGTAAATAATTGCATTACTTGTGGAAAGTAAATACCTCATAAAGATTTTCATTCGTACTGTATTCCTTGCCTAGGCCCTGACCACGATGTACCCCGCTGTCGGTTTTGTGCTTTATTTAAACCATGAACTATCCATCGTCTGTATATTTTTGCTGTTAAATATTTTGGTGCTCTGTTCAATTATCTTGATATGTCTTAAGTAAGCCATCCGACTACCGACATTCCGAAAAAAAAGACAGAGACACAGGCAGCCTAGGTCCAAAGCCGCCGCTTCTCCTATGGCCAGTCGCCAGTTTGCCAGTACTCAGTGAGGCGCTTTCGCAGCCCCTGATACCCACTACTTCAGATTCGCAGGTCTCTACTGAGACCCATTTTGAGTCTGGTATGCCGCGAGATGCTTCAACCGTGGAACCTGCGGATGTCTCTACCTTGGATGGGTCCGGAGCCACTGTGCAGGCACCGGCTTCTGAGGGTGTATTCAGGGCTACTGAATTGCGTATTAAATCAACGCCATCTTCTTCTTCAAGGCCAAAGTCTCGAACCATGCCTAGAAAACTGACGCCCAGACCACATGGTCAGACCTCTGTGCCTAAAAAACAAATAAGAATGGCTGAAGACCTTATTACTTTAATCAGGGGGAAGCCAGCCTTCCCCCTCTAAGAGATCTAGGACTGAGTTTGCTTATGATACTTCTGACCAGGATTCTGAATTTTCTTTTTCCTCTGATGACCAGGATTTACCCCTATCTACTTATGAGGATTCTGATGCTGAGGACTGTATTCCCTCTGCTCCCCCCCCCCCAGAGGATTTCTGTTTTGGTGAAACCTTGCATACTCTCAGGGAGCATTTTTGTTGGGGAAAGTCAGGATTTCTCTGATTCTAAAAAGAGGCTTGGGGATTTCTTAGTCCTGCCCCAGCACAGGCCTTTAGCCATACCTCTTGTACTAGACATTGTTGATGATGCCTTTTCGGAATCTAGCTTGGCCCCAGACTCTTTACCTCCTGATTCCAAAAAACTTGACAAATATTACAGGGTCCATGATTCTTAGAAGTTCCTTTTTAAAAATCCTACTGCGGATCCTGAGACCGTTTTCCAGGGACCCAAGGGCATTAAAGCTACTACTGCCAAAAAATCCTACCCCCCGCCCGATAGAGATTCCAGGGCGCTGGATAGATGAAGTAAGAAGGTCTACACATCTGCAACTTTGGCCATTAGGGCCTTAAACTGTCAGTTTCATATGTTAAAGTATCAGCAGCATATTATTGGATTGCTTAAACAGAAAATTATGTTGATTCCTGATTGTGCTGAAAGTGAGGATTTACTGCACTTAGCTGAACAAGGTGGCAAACATACTTTGCTATGTGGTTTGATTAACTAGAGGCATCTTGCAGGGCTGCTGTGACTGGGTCTGAACTTAAAAGGCATGCTTGGCTTAAGGAGCAATCCTTGCCAGATCATGTTAAAGCGAAATTACTGGATGCTCCCTTAAATCAGGACCGCCTGTTTGGCAAGAAGGCAGAAGGAGTTCTTATAAAGATAGAGGAAGAAGCTAAATCTATGCAAACTGTTAAAAGATTTTTTTACAAGTACAACCTCCAAGGTTTAGTAGGCATTGGCCTTCCCAGAATTGGTCCTTTCCTGCCTCTCCCAGACCTTGTCAGTCCAAACCCAGATCCAGCAGAGCTCCCAGGCTTCAATCCCAGGGTACGCATAGGACTAAGCACTCCACTTCCAAATCTGGGAGTAATAAAACTCCCCCCTGTGGTAAACTGTCTCAATGACTTCACTTTAAAACTTCCAAGCACTTCTCAACTGACTGCCCCCTTGGGGGGGAAAGATTGCTCTTCATGCAAAGAACTGGGAACTCATTACCCAGGACAAATTGGTTTTAAATATAGTGTCCCAGGGATACAGATTTCACTTCCACACGTTACCAACACAAAGCGGGTGGCCAGATCTACCCCCAAATCAGTGGGCAGAGGCCCAAAATCAAGTACTTTCTCTTAAGCATGGAGGCTATTCAGTTGGTACCAGAAGAGGAAAAGGGACAAGGTTTCTACTCTAGACTTTTCCTGGTACCCAGAAAAGACAGTTTATGATGTCCTGTCATGGACCTGTCTACTCTAAACACCTTTTTGGTGATTCCAAGATTCAAGATGCTGACTCTTCACCAGTTGCTGCCTATGTTAGGCAAAGACGCCTGGTTGGCAACACTAGATTTAAAGGAAGCATACATGCACATCCCAATCAGGGAATCTTGCAGAAGATACCTACACTTCACAGCAGGCTACACGGACTGTCAGTTCTCTGCACTACCCTTTGGCTTATCTACTGCGCCCAGGGTATTCACAAAGTGCCTAGCTCCAGTTATTGCATTTTGCAGGCAAAGAAATATTCAAATATACCCATACCTGTACGATTGTCTAATTCAGACAGAAAGCCAGGACATACTTTTGAATCATCTGGCTTTTGTACAAAGGGTGCTAACTTGTCTGGGGTACACCATAAATGAAAATAAATCACACCTGATGCCCTGTCAACAAATTATATTCCTGGGAGCAAGCTTGAATACAACTTCCCAGATGGCTTTCCTCATGCCAGAGAAACAAATTCATGTGACAACTTACTTCAAACTAGTGGCCACAAAAACCGTGCTATCTGCAAGGCAAATACTACAAGCCTTGGGGTTCATGGCCTCCTACATTCTAATAATTCCGTATGCAATGGTATCTAAAAAGCCTATGGTGTCAACATTCTCAGGACCTACAAGCAATAATTCCTATCATACCTTGCCTACGCCTAGAGTTCCTTTGGTGGGCAGAGGAGTGCCACCAAAACAAGGGACTACCTTTCACACTACTACCTGCCGCCCAAATCCTAACAGATGTATCAGACTATGGATGGGGGGAGCTCACCTGGCAGGGAGGTGCATTCAGGGCAAATGGAACCCAAGTCAAATGCACCTGCATATCAATCAAAAAGAAATGTTAGCTGTACAGAATGCTCCGACAGCCTTCAAGGACGACAATTAATGGTAAAGATGGACAACACTACTGTTATGTGGTACATAAACAAGCAGGGGGGTACACATTCTTACCCCCTCTGCAGATTAGCCATGGCTTTGTGGAACACAGCCCTGAGCTACCAAGTGCATCTACAAGCTCAATTCCTGCCAGGAAAACTAAATACACTGGCAGACGAACTAAGAAGAAACCTCATGGACCCACAGGAGTGGAAACTGTAACCAAGGATTTTCAACATGCTGACAAGCAAATGGGGGAGCCCAGATATAGACCCGTTTGTCTCCCCCCAGAAGTATCAATTGGACAAATTTTGTGCAAGGACTCCCCACAAACAAGCTTGGAAAGTGGATGCTCTGTCCTTCAGCTGGAAAAAAACTTTCAGTTTATGCCTTTCCTCCTGTGCCTCTGCTCTCCAAAGTACTACTAAAGGTTAAGCAAGACAAACAAAGGACGATTTTGATTGCACCAGACTGACCACACCAACACTGGTACCCCCTCTTGCGCAGTGTGTCACTGTTGGCCCCATGGCACCTGCCCCAGACACCTACCCTATTGTCTCAGAAGGAGAACTGGATTCTGCACTTGCAGCTTCAAACACTGAAGCTAGCAGCCTGGCTAATTACCTAATCTCTCCTTTACCATCCATCAGTAAACCAGTGATGGATATCATTTTAGAGGGAAGGAAGCCTAGTACTAGAAAATCTTATGCTGAAAAGTGGAAAAGATTCTGTGCCTGGAACCAGTCTCAAGGGATGAGCACAGCAGTGCCCAATTTATCTCAGATTTTACAATACTTAACTGAGATGCTTCACAAGGGCCTGCCTTTCTCCTCCATCAAAATTCATGCCTCAGCCATTTCAACTCATTATAGCACAGAACCTTCCCCTCTTCTCTCATCACTGCTCAAGCAGTTCCTCAGAGGGGCCAAAAGTTTACGACCACCCGGGAGAGCTCCAACTCCAGCCTGGGACCTTAACTTTGTATTGGAGAAACTCAATCTTCCTTCTTTCGAGCCAGCTGCTACTGCAGACTTAAAATTCCCTTCTTGGAAAACAGCTTTCCTTTTAGCAATCACTTCAGCAGGAAGGGTATCTGAAATCCACAAAATGGCTAAAGCAGAAAGGTAGAAACCAAATAATCCAGTGTAAAACTTCTACGAAACAGCTTTATTCAACACAAAACATCAGTAAAACGTGATATCCACCAAGCGCTTTCGCCTGAAGCTATGTCAGGCTTTTTCAAGATCATCACCTCTAGGACAGTGCCTTGCTATGTAACGGCTGGCTACTGTGAGCATTAGACATAGGCAACCCCTGGTTAGGACATTCTCAGCAGCAGTAATAAAGGCAAATGATAAACAAACCTAGTAGGAAATTGATGTTTTGTGTTGAATAAAGCTGTTTCGTGGAAGTTTTACGTTGGATTATTTGGTTTCTACCTTTCTGCTTTAGCCATTTTGAGGAAGGGTATCTGAATTACAGGCCCTTATGGCAGTGGAGCCTTCCATCATCTTTCATGTGTGCAGGGTGTCCCTCAGGACCAGTCACTCCTTCATGCCCAAGGTGGTATCCAGTATGGTCCCTTAATCAGTCCATTCATTTGCCAACCTTCTTTCCTAATCCACAGAACTAGGGAGAACAGACACTGCACTCTTTTTAGATGTGCACAGACAACTTGGATTCTACTTGGACAGGACTAAACCTCAAAGGAAATCTGAACAATTGCTGGTGGCATTTGCTGCAGGGCAGAGGGGAAGGCTATTTCAAAACCATTTCTAAATGGATAGGCCATTGCATTCATTAGTGCTACAAGCACCATGGAAAACCTATCCCACAGGGGATCAGACCCCACTCAACCAGGGCTGCATTTACCTCTACAGTCTTTCTCGGAGGCGTCCCTACCAGGGACATCCTAGAAGCTGCTACCTGGAGTTCTGTACATAAGTTCACCAAGCATTACCATCTGCCAATTTTCTCTAAATCCAGAGCTGGCTTTGCCACTGCAGTCTTGCAGGGCCTTATAGCTGGTCCTAATGCTATCTAAATTCCTCCTCCCATTCTTAGCTTTGAGAATCTACCCAAATGTGATGACTGCAACAGTGAAACACGAAGAATGTAGTACAGTTGTAGATGTTTGAGTGTACTCACTGTTGCAGTCCTGGGTACCCTCCCGCCAGCCCCATTTCTTCTTTTGGCTCTACCTCTACTCTCACTTACTATGCTCAAAAGCTTTTTGGTGTATTTGCTTTTTTGTTGGAGGTATAACCTTGTATATGTATAGATTTAATTGCTTCCCATTAGGGGGGCACCTCACGTCTGGGGCAAGAAAAACTGATGTAATGGTGTCGGCTGCATGTTTTATATCCCTAATGACCTGACGTCACGGAAGAAGGGACAGCAACTGACGCAGGACCAAAGACTGTGTTAATCAGGCCGACTGAGGGCTACTGCAAGCAGATTAACCCAAATGTGATGACTGCAACAGTGAATACACTCTTAACATCTACATTTATGTAAGTGTACACAACTGTACTTTATGAAAGCACTTATGCTACGTTATTAAAAGTTTTTTACATTCTGATTGGAGTTCTCTGGCTACTATTACTTGCTACAGCTGCCTTCTACTTGGTTTGGAGGGATATTTTTGCAGTTATCTGCTCACCTAACCTGTTGGGAGTAACTTTTGGGACTGTTAACTTTACATAAAAAAGCTAGTTGAAGATGCATGTTACTGGCAACGCATTTGCTAGCAATGGCTAGATAATGCAGGATTTGCCTAGTGATGTAAAAGTAATGTAATTCTGTGTAGTATGCGGTTGTATTTTAAATGAGATGAGGGAAGTCTTATTAATTAATAACTGCTGCTGATAAGTTGTCTATCTCGCCTTCATTCTTGCTGGATGGGTACGGAGCCGATCCTTGGCTCCGACTCAGCCAATACTAAAGCTCGAGAGCTAATTCCACCGGCTCGAGGCTCCCCTATATTCCACAATGCTAGGTGGTAAATACTCAGATCTCGTTTGCCGTTTGCTGACGAGGTGCTTTTCTACCGGCTCTGGCAGGTTAGTGAAAAATTATTCAATTTTCACAATCTTTAGACCCCTATTACTTCTTAGTATAATTTTTAGTTTTAATTGTCTTTTTTCTTGAATCGATTCACCTCTCTTGCCCATAATCCCCTCCTTTATTACCCTTTATCTTTAGGCCTTAGGCCCCTTCTCCCCTTCTCCTAGTCCTTCAGTGTGACTGGAATTTAAATTTTTCTTAAAGGCCTGTGTGTGTGTGTGTGTGTGTGTGTGTGTGTGTGTGTGTGTGTGTGTGTGTGTGTGTGTGTGAGTGTTTTTATTACTTAGGCCTTTACTATGTCTAAGGACTCCAAGGTCTCAGGCTTCAAGAAGTGTGACTCGTGCTGTCAGAAAATGTCTCTGACAGACGGTCACACTTCTTGTGTGTATTGCCTGGGACCTTTGCACCTGCAGGACTCATGTGCTGTGTGTCATGGTTTCAGCCCTAGAGTCCTGCAGGAACGCAAAATTAAATTGACTTTGCGTGGCTTATTAAAGCCTGAAGGCCCCCCGACCCAGTCTGTGTTGGGGAGGCCTTCTAAGACTTCCAGACAGTCGGCTCCGGCTTCAAAGCCGTCCTCTGGAAGCATCAAAACTGCTTCGACATCGGCTCCGGCTGGAGCCGATGTTTCCAAGCCTCATACTGTTACCTCGGCTCCGGCCTGAGCCGAGGCTGATAAGACTCAGTTTGTTCCGATACTCTTATCGGAGCAACCTGCGAGAAAGAGATCTAGGTCTCCCTCCATCGTCTCCGTTCACTCGGCACCAGGATCCCCTCTTCTTTCGGAGCGGAGCCATAGATCGCATTCCTCACGGTCTTCCAGGCTATCTGACCACGATTTGCAAAGGGTAGTGAGTAGACTTCTCAAGTCCGAGGCGCTGGCCCAAATGCTTCATAGCCCGACTCATCAGTCGGCGGCTATTTCTGTCCCTCAATGTGTTCATCCTCCGACTCCTTTGAGCTCGGAGCCGGGGCTCATCGGAGCCATGACTGTCGGCGCGTCGGATCCGATACCTTCCCTTTCAGCTCCGTCTGTTCCGATCTCCACTTTGGAGGGATCTCGGCGCCAAGCTTCCCTAGTCAGCTCTGAGGGGGCGAGTGGCATCGGACCCTTGTCTGACCCCGCTCTCCCTCTCGGTGCTTCGGTGCTGGTGAGTTCAGCTCCGACATCTGCCTCGGAGCCGTCCCTGTCGGTGCCGGGGGGGGTCCTGGTCTCTTTGGAGCGGGTACCTCCTGCCTTGCCCGATAGGGGTGCCTTTGAGGTCATGCGGAGCATGCTAGAACCAGTGTCTGCCCCACACTCGGCTCCGTCAGCCCCCCCATCATCAGTGCCTGCGGTGATTTCTACCCACCCCCTTGCTTCAGACCGCAGAGAGCCAACTCCTCAAGTTTCCCCATTGGGAATTTCCTCCTCTTCCAAGGTTTCTCCTGACCCGGTAGGAGAACCCCCTAGGAAGAGGCAGTGCAAGAGGAAGCACATCGACTCCCCTGAGTCTATCACCTCTGACACTGACTTAGAGGAATCTGAAGGTTCCCCTCGATCCCCTTCTGAGGATGTCTCCTTTGCTGACATCCTTGAGATCCTGAAACAGAGGGGGAACTGGCCAGCCCTTAACACTTCAGAGGATGAGTCAGTGTACCTTGAGGCGTTCGGCTCTCGCCCTTCTACCTCCTGGGTGTCCCCTCCCTTTGACCCCCTTATGGAAGTGGTGGCAAGGAAGGCCTGGACGGCTCCTGATTCAGTGGAACCCACCCCGAGGAGGCCGTCTAAGTTTATTACTG
Organism: Protopterus annectens; assembly: GCF_019279795.1. Lineage (NCBI taxonomy): Eukaryota > Metazoa > Chordata > Ceratodontiformes > Protopteridae > Protopterus > Protopterus annectens. The sequence goes on along the minus strand of NC_056732.1, from coordinate 1,273,839,935 downwards.
CCCCAGAGATAAAGATTTTTTATCTAAAGGTGTCTCCGTCGATGCCATGGTGGCGGCTGTGGCTACTAAGAAAGAGTTAGCCGATCCTTCGGTACCTGTCCATCCTCCTAATAAGGAATCTAGGACCATGGACAGGTACAGTAAGCGGATGTTCTCATCAGCGACCTTTTCAATGCGGTCGCTGAATTACTTATGTCTCTTCACTCATCTCCAGAGAGATTTACTCAAGGATATGAGTGAAGAGGTAAAGGATCCAACAACTGAGGGGTTCCAAGACAGAATGAACTCCCAGTTGGCAACCCTGAACTCCATCGTTAACTTCTCCATGCGGCTTATCTCATATGCTGCGGATGGGGCGAGTAGAGCCGCAGGTACAGGCGTTGCCTTACGACGTCACACCTGGATGCGGCTGTGCAACTTTGCGGACCCTTTCAAGGCGTCCTTCACCAATTCCCCCTTTGATGGATCATCCTTGTTTGGCCCTCAGGTGAAGGATACATTGACTAGGTGCGAGGTGGAAGGTAAGACTGTCTCTGCCTTGGGAGTCAGTTTTTCTACCCCTTCTAGGCCTTATCCCAAAGGTCAGAGGGGAGGAAAAATGTGGTTCCGCAAACAAACCCAGGGAGTCTCATCTGACGCACAAGGTCGATTCCCCTCTAGAGGCAGAGGGGGGAATAACAATAGACGCCGCCCTAGAGGCAGAGGAGGTCCGGAAAACCAGGGTAGCAGAGAAACTTTCTCTGATAAACCCTTTCAACATCCCTGAGGGGCTGCCCGGCTGTCCACCTTTGGAGGCAGTCGGGGGAAGATTATCCCTGTACCCAAAAGCCTGGCTTTCCCTTACACAAGACAAATGGGTACAGTCGATCATATCCGAGGGTTACAAAATTCCCTTTATTCACATTCCATCCCAACCCAAAGGATCCCTTCCAGACGTTCCACCCAGTCTAAGGGAACAAGCAGCACTAGAAATTTCAAAGCTGCTATCAAAAAGAGCTATCCAATCAGTCCCAGCAGACCAACAAGGATCCGGAATCTGCTCCAAATTCTTTTTGGTACCAAAAAAAACAGGCGACTGGAGACCCATACTGGATCTCAGCAACTTAAACAAGTATGTCAGAAAAACAAAATTCCGGATGGTCACGCTACAGTCCATTCTACCCTTCTTGGGTCAGGACAATTGGATGTGCTTAATAGATTTTCAGGATGCGTACTACCATATCAAGATGAACAGATGCTCCAGGAGATTTCTCCGCTTCAGGCTGGGAGCCAGTCACTACCAGTTCAGAGCTCTGCCCTTTGGTCTCACTACAGCCCCCCCCCGAGTGTTTACCAAATGCATGGCAGTGGTCGCGGCTCACTTGAGACGTCAAGGATTCCAGGTGTTTCCATATTTAGACGACTGGCTCCTTACTGCCACCACCAGACATCAACTACTTTTATCCAGAGACTTCACTATCCAAACTTGCCAAGCTCTAGGCATTTCAATAAATTTCGAAAAATCTGCCTTGTCGCCTTGTCAATCTATTACCTTTATAGGCCCCACATTAGACACACTCAATCTTTCAGCCAGACTTACAGAGCAGAGAGTGTCAGACATCCGCAAACAAGTTTACCTTCTCTTACAGTGCAACAAAGTAAGCCAGACTAGTTTTGAAGGTATTAGGACTCATGGCAGCAGCTATCCCCCTTCTCCCCTTAGCTCGCTTCCACATGAGGATCCTCCAATGGATGCTGTTTACTCAATGGTCCTTCCAACAGCTCTCGATGTCCCACACCATATTGATAACTCAATCATGCAAGAATCAACTGTCTTGGTGGATCACATCATCTCAGGTTCTCCGAGGAAGACCCCTCACTCACCCCCCCCAGTCGCCACGTTGACAACAGACGCCTCCCTGATCGGGTGGGGGGGGGGGCATTATCAGGGCAGGACAGTCCAGGGCACGTGGCAACCTTTTGAGTGCCACTTGCACATAAATGTCTTAGAGATGAGAGCAGTGCTTTTAGCTTTGCAAGCCCTTCACGACTCTCTTCCCACAGGGACTATTGCAATTCAGACGGACAACATGTCCGTAGTGTGGTACATCAACAAACAAGGTGGAACCAGATCATACCCCTTATGTCGAGAGGCACTCAGACTTTGGCAATGGGCGATCTCTTCTCAGTGTTTTCTGGTAGCAACGCACATTTCCGGGAAGTCCAGTGTGATTGCTGACAAGTTGAGCAGGGCAATTCTCATGCCCCACGAGTGATCTCTGAAGAAATCAGTACTGGAAGAAGTGTTCCAACGATGGGGCCAGCCTTGCTGCGATCTTTTTGCTACTCCCCAAAACAGCAAGTGTCACGACTTCTTCACTCTCTTCCCGTTACCAGGCCATCCCACCAGAGACGCTCTAGTCCACGATTGGCCCCGGGGACTTCTGTATGCCTTTCCCCCTTTTCCACTGATAACTCAACTAATTCAGAAAGCCATCGCCTTGAGAGTGACAATGATCCTCATTGCCCCTTACTGGCATCAACAGATATGGTTTCCGTTCCTTCATCGTTAGCTTTTGGAGCAGCCTTGGCATCTGGACCCAGTACCAGATCTATTGACCCACCAATTGGGCCAGCTGCACCAATCTCTTCATTCTCTCAACCTCACAGCGTGGTTTCTCCGATTCCGACCTTAGCCAGGCTTCCCTTAATATCTCGCTCGGTCCGAGATATCTTGATAGCCTCTCATAAATCTTCTACCCGGAAGATTTATAATAGCAAATGGAAACGCTTCTCCTTTTGGGCAACATCAAAAAATATAGATCCCTTCACTGCACCTATACAGTCTATTCTAGACTTTCTAGCAGAACTCTTTCATTTAGGCTCTTCTTAGTCTACCATTAGAGTTCAGTTGGCTGCTATATCTAATTATCATGTAGGTGTCTCGGAGTCTAGCATCATGGCTCACAAGCTCTGCAAAGCCTTTCTAAGGCGTTTTCTTCTCAAACCTCCAATCAAAGATCCCCGCCTCAATGGGACTTGAACTTGGTTCTGGCATCCTTAATTCTTCCCCTTTCGAACCAGCGGCTTCATGTTCTCTGAAGTTGCTTTCATGGAAGACACTTTTTCTAGTAGCCATAACTTCAGCGAGAAGGGTATCTGAACTCCATGCTCTGTGCAGTCGCCCTCCTTACTTAGTGTTTCACAAAGATAGGGTATCCCTCCGTACTAATCCATCCTTTTTACCTAAGGTTTTCTCTCAAACAAACCTAAACCAAACTATTGATCTCCCCGTCTTTTTCCCTAACTATTCCAACAGGTCGGAACAAAAGCTACATTTTCTGGATGTTCACCGCCAACTTAGATATTATTTAGACAGGACTAAATTCAGGAAATCTGATCAGCTTTTTCTATCATATGCGGAAGGGAAATTGGGCCTTCCAGTTACTAAAGTTTCCCTTTCTAGATGGCTCACCTCTATAATTACCTTCATCTATGAGATCAGGCATCAAAAACTACCTTCAAGACCTAGAGCTCATTCAACTAGGGCATTAGCTACATCCGTAGCTTTTCAGGACAGGCTGCCAATAGATTCCATTTGTGCAGCAGCCACTTGGGCTTCTCCTCATACCTTCATTTCACATTACAAATTGAACATAGTCTCCAGAAACCGTGCCAACTTTGGTTCTACTGTTCTCAAGAGTCTGTTCCGATAGGCCACCCGGGATAAGGTGCTAGGGACACGGTCCCATCCAGCAAGAATGAAGGCGAGATAGACAACTTAACATTAAGAAGTTATGTACCTACCATAACGTTCCATGTTCGTTGTCTTCTTCTCGCCTTCTTTCTTGCGTCCCACCCTCCTTCCCCCAAGCCTGGACAGACCGATAGGAATTCATTTTGTGATCTTCCTCTGGAAGAGTTTCATTCCCACACATTCTACCACCTCTATTTCCCCTTTTGTTAGGTCTGGGATACCTTACACTCTGGTTTATATAGAGGTGGGTTACCCTTCTCCATGCTGTGGAGACTAGAATTGCTTGGTCTAGCTATCAAATGAGATCTGAGTAGTTATCGCCTAGCATTGTGGGATATAGGGGATCCTCGAGCCGGTGGAATTAGCTCTCGAGCTTTAGTATTGGCCGAGTCGGAGCCGAGGATCGGCTTCGAATCCATCCAGCAAGAAAGAAGGCGAGAAGAAGACAACTAACATGGAACGTTATGGTAGGTACATAACTTCTTATTTTTGCCAGTAACATTAAAGTAAGGTGGTATTTTTTCTTGACTCTAATTTGTTCGGGGTGTTTACTGTAACAACAAAAAGGCTGAATATGAGCACTACAATGTTGTGATCTTGGGTTGCTAGTGGAGATGTAAAACTGTACTGATTTATATAGTATAATTTCCCATTTTTATGTAGATGGAAGCATAGACTAATATTAATGATTTACGCTACAGACTTGGGATTTTTTTTTTCTTCTAAGCAAAATTCTAAGAAAATGGAAACTATGAAAAAATATAGCTCCTTGGTATTTGAAAATGATTTTCCTGTGCATTTGTAAAGCTGCCAATGATTGGATTTATTACATTTGTAGGTGCAGGCAGTTAATCTGAAAATGACTGAAGAATGAGGTCTACAGCATTTGTATAAGAAACCTGATTAGTAGTTAAAGGGGTACTGGCAAGCAGTTGTGATAAAGTAAATGAAAGCTTGGTGCTTTCATTCCTTTGCAAGTGGTTGTATAAAATATAACAATCCACAGCTTAGTTTATTCATTTAAGGATGATCAGTGCACTGTCTCTTAAGGCTAAATATGAGCTAAGAGCTTGCAAGTTATTCTCATCTGTGCAATAAATAGTGATAGGATAAGTATACATGTTAAGTGGTGCAGGGGTAACGCAGGCTTTCAGCATGGGTAAACCTAACCTTAGAATACTTAAAGCCTGTGGGTGTAGCTGTCTGTCAGGAACAACTACCCTGTATGGAGGGGAAATGTAATTTTTTGTAAAGTTTGTATCTTTCTGTGTATTTACTGTGACTTAAGGAGTTGGATTTAAAATGTATTTGGTTTCTTAATTCTTAAGTGTCTTTATTGAAGCACGAAGTCTGTGAAAATGTGACATTGGTTCAAGTAGAGGTAAGAAGCAGGAACTGGCATACAAGATCAGCCTTCCAAGCATTAATGTGTGCATGTAAATTTGCAAGTTTGAAATGTGCGAAAGCTTGGATGGTAGGGGATTAGATGAAAATGACTGCTGTATAATCAACAGGGAAATCTCCTAGGAACAGATGATGATCCTTTGGAAGTTAGGAGGGAAGAAAGTGATAAAGCTGTGGAAGTTTTTTTGTACTTTAAAAGGTCAAACAGTACCATCATATAGTTTTGGCACTGTTGATAGAGCAAAGCTGTGATGATCCTTAAGGAAACAGTGTAATAAAACATCACTGTAGTTCATGGGTCTTGATGTACAGAAGACATTCAATAGAGTCTGGGATTTTATGTGTAGGGAAGGATAGCATTTGCATTACCTGATAGAATATATCAAGTTAATAAATTAAGAAAGTTAATAAATTAAGAGAATGTATAGGTTCATAGATAAGTGCTAGACTAGCCGCCCATGCAAGCCATTTTAAACCTATCCATTTTCCCTTCAAAATATGATGGAGCAGAGGCAGGAATTAAGGTGGGAGGCTTCCTCTCTGACAAGCTATGCTTGAGTTACCAGGCAAGGGTGTCCTCCTTTCCCTTTATTTGCTTTATAATTGGAGCCATTAACAAAGAATTAAAGGACTCAAAATTCAAGGATATAACTGGTAAGGCAATCAAGAAAAGTTAGTTATATTTCTTGATGATGTTATACACTTGATAAATCCAGAAAATAATATTCCAGTGTTGTAGAACAATTTGAGGCAATTTGAGTTCTTTTCAGGATATAAAATAAATGAAGATACAACAAAGATTCTAGGGGTGGTAGTAGTGGTAAACTATGCGCCCACATGTGAATTGGATCAGCAATGACCTTATGCATGGAGACAGGCTTCTGTTGTGGTAGCTAATGGTATGTGGGAAGAGACTAAAAGAAAAAAAAAATACAAAAAATGAAAAGTGGGGAGCTTTTGGTTATGGATATGGGGAGTATGATTCAAGCAGTGAACATAATTGTAGTCCCTTTAGTTTTATATATGTTAGTATATTTTGTCAACCAGAGGAGAAGTTTATACGTTAGTATATTTTGTCAACCAGAGGAGAAGTGACCACAGTTAAGAAAGAGGAAGTAGTTTATTTGGGAAGTGAAGAGAGCAAGAGTTAAAAGGAATATGTTTTTCCCCATTGTACAAGTGGTTTAGGACTATCTGATATGAGGAGTCATTTAGAATTGCATAGCTAAGGCTCATGTACATGACATAAGTGGAAGGTTACCAGTCAAAGTGGAAAGGCATAATGATAAAATAGGGGGAGATATTGAGAAATAAGAGTAGGATTGTGGGTGCAGGCTGTCAAGGCGATTAACAGCCGTATAGAATGTTTATCAAGTATAAAGTAACAAAAAGTATTCTAAGAACCAAACCAAAACTAGAATTGAGAGAGAGGATTTTACCAGTAGGGATGACAGCAAGTATGGGTATAGAAACTGAGCACAAGGGAGTGGAAGTTACTGTAGAAAATTGGCAAAGGAAACAAGGTATTAGGAGCAGATAACTTTATGGAAGAGAAAGATAAGAATGGGATGAGGTCAAGCTGAAGTTTAGACCAGCAACTTGAAGACTAGTTTTCCTACCTACCAGGAATTGATATATAGGTATAGTCAAACAGATGGGGATAGGGGGGTGTTATGCTCTGGTTGAGTGTCTAGTTGATTCTAGAACAGAAGATGCTGTTAAAACAGCATCTTCTGTTCTAGAAGATGCTGTTAAAACAGTTATTGGTTGGGCATATACAATCTTGCATGATAACTACAAGAATAATTCGGAAGATGTTAGAACAGATTAGGGGGAGAGAGAGAGAGAGAGTGAGAATGGAAATGTAATGTACAAAGCAACAGAGGGGAGGACATGTATGCAGTGAAGTCCAGAAGGTTTAGGAGTTTTGTATGGAAGTGTTTACATGGGCATTTTTTATACCTCACGTAGACTTTAACACATTTTTGCTGTAGTAGTTGGGAGTTACTGGGGGGTGTAAGGAGAAAGAGAGAAGGGATAGGGGACTTTTTTTTTTTTTGTATGTGACAACTTAGAAGATTTTAAAAATTCCCTGCTGAGTACATCATCAGGCATGTTAGATGAGCGAATGAGTCTAACTGAGGAATAATTCTTCTGAGCTATATGTTGAATCTGAATTGCCTGAAAAAAGTAAGGCTTTAAGTTTAATATGTTAGCTACCAATAAAGCAAGTTACTAGAAAATGGAAATCCCAAAATGTAATACATTTTTAACCAAAGGATTGAATATTGCTAAGGAAGTAGGAGCTGGAAGTGGAATCTTCAGAAAAGGGAAGAAGCAAATTACATAGAAATAAATGAAATGTGGGGAGAACAGTACATGCATAATAAAGTCTAGGAGAAGCAGTTAAATTTACAGCAATTGCTCAAGTCCTGCCCTTGTTTGAGTGAATGATTGTTAAAAAATAAAGCATATGTATAATGCAAGGAACTAATATAAAATGTGTATATTAGTTTTTCTATAACTGTGTATATCCATTTCCTTGTTTAAATTGTATGAATTTAATAAAAGTGTTTACAAGAAAAAAAAAAAACAAAGTGTAGGGTTAAGATCCAGTCACTCCCAGAATAGGGTGCTGTAAGTGCATTAGGGGGGTATAGCTGAACAGCATTTTCATATTTGTGCCACCTTTAAACTTATTCTACACCACCACCACCACTGCAGAGTCCTTCTTGTCCCAAATTTTGTTCATCCACCTCAAAGCCTTATTCTTCTGCATATGAGAAAATGAAGTTTGTTGTGTATGATTCTGTGCAATGTCTGCTGAGATCTTGGTAGCAAATCTGTTTATTTCCAGGGTTATTGTGGAACATATCCCTGTTAAATCTAAGCGCATTGAGGGTGCAACTCCCCTGAAGAGATACCCCATACCTGTACTGAAGTGCTTCTTTAGTTTTATCCAAGTACGACCTTCCTGCCTCCACCCTCCTCTTCAGCATTTGCCAGGTCTTTTAGGTCCATAACAATGCAAGTGGACTACAAAAATGTATGTGGCAGTCATATTCACTTTTCAGAACGTATTCCAAGTGTCTTTCCTTACCAACATCAGATGGCTCTAGAGTGTCTTCTCTGCCCTCTTTTTCTGATCTAGGTCCTAACTTTTCCTTGGAGCTGGTTTATGTACCTAATCCTTTGAGGAAATTGGCTGATCTGATGGGGTGAATTTCAATAGCCCAGTTGGGGTTGATACCTAAAGCCTTGATGGCTGTGATGTCAGCATTGTTGTAGGCATTGATTTACGTTTTTGACCTCAGCACCTTCAGGTACTTAGATTTCAAGGTTTGACCTGTTGGGGCTGTCTTGAATCTCTTCCCCTTTGGGGTGGAGTATCCTTTCTGTGGAATCACCTTTTCAGCAGTCCACTTTAAGACCAGCAATCTCAGGTGGGCTACTGATTACTGCTTTGATCTGGGGTCATTGTTAGTGAGTCAGCCTCAAGGTTAAGGTCAACCTGTTTATCTTCTTTTTCTGGTTGGCTGTTCTCCTTTGTCAGTTCCTTGAAGTCGGAAGCCTTGGCCCCAGGAATGAGGCTGAGGCTAATCCCAGTATCGACAATGTTTTCATGCATGACGTGCCCGTTGTAGTAATTCAGGCAATGGCTTAGGAGACTTCTTACTCCTGTCCATTGCTAGGTCAGGATAGTTGGACTGGGGGTGTGTGTAGGACATTGTGCGTATGTCTAGTTATGAGTCATATTCCTCCTCTGTATCTCCCCAAGGTCTATTGTAGGACTAAGTGCAGGAAGTAGCACACAGGCTGTCCTGGTGGACATTGATTCTCCCACCTTTCTGCTTGATGACCCCAAGTTTGGGAAGATACTGTAACTCATCAGAATAAAAGCGTATTGACCCTAAGCAGTTCCTCCATATCAAAGCATCCTTGCTGAAACCTTCTCCACTGTTTTTCTCTTTGGTATTTCCCCTGCTGGACAAAGTGATTCAGGTGTCACATAAAATGAGTGGAATAACCCTGATCAAGTGATGCCTGTGGTAATGAGACTAGAAAATTGCACCATCCCAAAGACTGCTGTAATTGGTCACAAAACCTTTTGGTGGACTCCATAATTTTCTTCACTGTTCTTTAGAAGGCTGCTAAATCTCAAGATAGGGTTGCTTAACAGCTCTTGCAATTATACTAGGAAAGCATATGTTTTTGTGTGTTCCACTTTCTCACTGAGAGTGTTAAACTTGCTAGACTGCAAACTGAAAATTATGTTGCAGTCCCAGATGTCAATCTTTAGTTCACTGGCTAATGAGAACATTCACCTAGCCTACAAGAATATAGCTGATTCAGCCAGAGAAGAAGGCATGAAGGCTCTCAGTTCTTTGTCTTACTTGGCTTAGAATACTAAGACTGATTTCAGGAATGCCCTCTGAGAGACACTTACTTTTCTAATGGTGGTAAGGCTACTGAGAGAAACAGAGTGAAAGCAGTTTTCCTCTGTTGCTCCAGTGTTTGGTTTTATTTGGTTTTGCTTCACTGGTGGTCATTTTTATTAGAAAGCAGTATGTTGTTTAAAGCTAGAGTCAAGTTCCAGGATCCTTAGAATGTATGACATCAGAATCGGTAGAGTCCATGTCCGCTTTAGTTTTTGAACTCCTGGTAAAACAACTTTTGAGGTTTTGGCAAGGGCTGCAGTGAATATGGCAGCTTCTAGAATAGCCAGAGGTACTGTAGCCCTTCTTGGGGAGAAGTCTATTTCCTGAGGCCTTGCTTGACTGCTTTCCTTTAGAAGTAGTCTGGGTTTATCTGCCCTGCCACTGGACTGTACAGCAGGCCATTATGCATCACAAAGTGGCACAGGAATGTAGTATCCAAAGGTTGTTCAATTTCATTCACAATTGTCTCCAAACCACAGTTTTTTCTCCTCTTTGATATCACTCCATCAAAAAGCAGTGGCCAAATGAGGCACAAAGCCTACCTATAAAAGGAGACATCCAAGAGGTCATACCATACCAGAAAAAGATAATCTTTCACTCAAGAAGGCAGATGACCTAGGGGACTCTAAGATGGCTTCACACTTATCAGCATCTTCAGCATCTTATGTTCAGCTCACCCACTGTGGGGGAGGGGACTTAAATTAGAGCTTGTGATATTGCTAGCAAAATCCAGTTGCTGTCTAGCAAGTACACTGCCTGCATACCAGCAAATAAAAAATCTTAAAGAACTTCAAAAAATAAATAAAAATCAACTAGAAAAGGTGAAGAGAAAATACTGTCTGTGAAGACTCCTGTAGCTGTTAAGCAAAAAGTAGTTAAAGCTTCAGCTTTGGGGCAAAAGATGGCTTTTAGTAATTTAGAGGAAAAAATAAATCGGAAGTTCTTGGAGGCTGACAGACCCCACTACTGGACCAGTAATCAAGGAGCCTCAATCCTCACCACTGGCAAAAGTGGGGGACATACACTGGGAAGATGAGCAGTACATGCACAGTATTCCCAGATGCAGCTTTCTGCATGAAGTGCAGTTTCCCATTAAGAGCACACAGAGACCACAGTCAGTCCGGGGCTAGTTTCTCCCTCTTTCTCCAGATCTCAAATAAGACTCCCCACTGGCACAGCTATAGAGTTGAGATCAAAGCTGAATGGCCAAGCCAAGACCTGCAGAACCCTCTATATCCAACCAGTGCTTTGTGTCCGTGCCCAAGTAGTGGACACACACAGACTCTGAGGTTTGATGTACACACACACACACACACACACACACACACACACACACACACACACACACATGGGAAAGGCTGGCACAAGTTTATTAGCTATGCCGCCGTTTGCCCAGACTATAAGGTAGTTTTATTACTGCCACCAACAATTCCTTTTCAGCTACTTTAAGGCCCTTAACAAAGGGTGTCCAACCTTACTGTGTAATATTAATACAAATGGCATTTTAACCAAACACAAGGCCGTTATGAGTAACCCACACAGTGTCACCAAATAAAAATAATACTGCTGGTATAGCTTGCAGAATGACATCATTTCTTGTCACCTGACTCTATCCCAGGAGAAACCCTCCCTGCTGGAAGCTAGCAGAATTTAGCATCTGCGTGTGAAAATACATAAACCTCAGATCTTTCGCAGATGCTAGAAGTCATAAAACATTTACATTCCTTCACATTTCAAGACAAGTAGTTATTTCACCCTAGAGACAATACCAAAAGCTCCCTAGTTTTAGACATTATGTCTCCTTGCTACATTGAAAACTGAAAAGTACCATCTTTTATTGTGTAGCCATAAAGTAATTTAATTTCAGCTGTTTATATTTTAAGGGAAGATATGACAAAAGTTTTAAAATATGACATGTTAATAAAAAGAAGGCTTTTATAGAAGGTCTATATGTTTTATATAGAAGGAAATGTGAATGTTTCTTTAACAAAAGCACAGCAGAGAGTTAATTGAGAGAATTGCCTCATTGGACGATTCATAAATGTATTTATTAAGTGGATGTATTTAAACTGGTTTGTACAATATGATTTTATCTGAAGAAGTCTTGTTAGGAGACGAGACGAAAAGTGCTTTATAATAAATATTCTTGTTGCTTGGTATCCTGGTCTTAGTGTCCTGCTGAAGTGGTATTTTTGTTATTGATATACACGACATACAGTTCTAATACAGTTGTAACATAAGCATCTTATAGAAATCATGTTGATATTCACAAACGACCTGCAATTATTTAAAAAAATCCAGATAGCTGTGCTGACAGTATCTCCCTTTGGCACAGAGGCAATTAAAATTAATGACTCATTGAGGGTGTACATTAATTCGTATAACAAGAGGCTGGAGCAAATAGTCTTAATAGCTAATTTCAGGTTCTTCTAACTGATAAAACTGCAAAAATCTGAGGTTGAAATGAAGAAAAGGCTGGCTGAGTATGAAACCTCTCAAGAAGAGCTGTTTCAAAAAAGATTATAAAGTTAAAAGAGCATGCAGACTAAACCTGAGATTTTCTCCTGTACCAGGGAAACTGAAAGGAACACATTGTGTATTAATTATATGAAACCACAAATAAGCAACTGGACTGCCATTCCACATCAGGATTTGTTAACTGAAGAGGCACATCGAGTGTGCTTTAAACCTGTATTGGTTAAAGACACAGTCGTACTAGCAAAGATCCTGACAAAACTGTGGCAGAAAGGAAAATTAAAAATTGGAAGCAACAGAGTATGTATGTGGAAAATGATTATTCACTGTATTACAAGTATCCCAGCAATCATGAAATGTTGAGAGGCAGGTGTAAAGATTCAAACTGCTTTATTCCAACTGTTTTCCGAATATTTTTATCCAGGAGGATCAAGGACATGTTTGGATGCAGATCAGGTTAAGGAGGAAGCAAAATGGTTTACCCAACAAAAAGTGATTCCAGCAAACAGAAGGTAGCTCTGATTGCCATTCTTCTGACAATAAAGTCCATAGATAGACTTTTCCAGTGAAACCTTTTCCATTGTTCCAAATGAAAATTCTCAAGAGACAGAAAAAAAAATACAAGAGTTGACTAGAATAATCAGAAGTACCTTGGACTTAAAACCATAGTCTGGTGTTTTGAGATGGGGATGAAGATGACCTGGAAGAAAGACCATCAATACTGAAATTAGTGACTTTATGGGGTATTATTAAGCATTAATAACATTTATAAAATCTGACTTTCCAAGAAAAAAATGACTGTGAAGGACTGGACGACTTTGTTGACTTTGTGAAACTTGTGGGTGGACTGTAATGCATATTCCCATTTTGTCAATGTTTAGGGCACTTGAAGGTAAAAAAAGTAACTCCATAAAGCAAGTTTTGTTATTAGTATAAGACATTTATGATATAAACTGCATGTTATATAAAATCAGTTTTGTGCAGTCAGGAGTATTTTTAAATGTGGGCAGATTCTTTTCAGTTAACTGTTGCATATGTTGAAGATTTTAAAGCAAACATACTTTTTAGCTGTAAGAACTATAGGCTTTGCATTATAACAAGAAAAGACAGGCTGGGCAAAAGCAAGTTAATATTAATATGCTGTGATCTTGGGCAGGTGGGTGTGGGATATTGTATATATAGATTTAAGATATTTTATTTTTACAAGGGTGAATGTTTAGATTGATGCCCTTGGCTTAAGTTATAAACAAGTTTGTTTTTTGTAAGCAGAAAGCTTTCATCATTTTGTCTTTTTTAGGCTTCGAAAAAAATGCTAAGTTTTTTACATCTGCCAAGATATTGGCATTCTGTTCTGAGTGAAATTTATAAAAATTCCTTTGATTATTTTTACATGGAGATATGCTATTTGTAGGTGCATTCAGTCATTTATGAGAGTTCTGATCCTTCTTTGCTGAGGGAAATGCAAAATTGTAAGGTGTATTACATGCCCTATATTTGCCATCTACCATTTGTGGTTATTTGTTCCTAATATGTTGGAGCCTTGGCTAGTTTTCTCTTTATCCCAAATTGCAGTCATTCCTTTTAGTAGAATCTGCTGTCTCCATTCCATTGTTGGCTTAATTCTTAGTATACTTTCTGGTAATTTATGAATGTAATATAATATTAAGTATTATTGTTGGTCTTTTTAACAATTTGCATCCAAAATAACCACTCTTTCCTTATTTCCTGAATTGCCACCTGATTCATCACCTCCCCTTCTTTCCACTTTCAACTGTAGCTTTCTGCTTGTTTTATGTATAAGAGCCTTAACTGTGTGGCTCTAAAATATATCCCTTCATATTCATTCCAGATCACTGTTCTGTGAATTTTGTCAAATGTTTGCCTCCTTTCCACAAAAATCACATTTTTAGACACCTGTATCACTTAAGACATAGGCAAATATGCATTAACAGAAAAGAAAAGCATTTTATCAGTTTCCATTTAAATATAGTATACATCCCATATATTTTCTTTGCTGCTATCAACGGCCCAATATTACAAAAATTGCTGAATTCCTTCTTTCCCTTAAAGCTCACTCCTGTGCCTCCTGAACATTAATATTCATGTATTCTCCCACAGTTTCCATTTACTTCTATGTAATTTGCTCCTTCCCTTTTCTAAAAACTCATATTTCAGTTCATCTTTTTTATAATATTCAGTACTGCAAATACAGTTGGTGTTGACTTCCAGTTCCATTTTGTAGTAATTGTTTTTTTGGCAACCATCAGAATTAAACTTAATAAGGCTTTACTATAGCTACCCAATTCAGATCCTGTATTCCATCTCAAAATAATCATTTTCATACAGCCATTTGCTAACCTAATGTTTGACAGAGTACTCTGTAGGGAAGTTTTAAAGTCTACTAACTCATTACACTCCCCAAGCATATGATGTTAAGTTGTCCAGTCTCTCCTCCTTCGTTCTTGCTGGATGGGTTTGGAGCCGATCCTCTGCTCCGACTCTGCCACTTACTATAGCTCGAGAACTCTTTACTGGCTCGAAGCTACTCCTTATCCCAGAATGGCTAGCTACCCAGATCTCGTTTGCCGCTTTAGCTATGAGGTTGCGATCAATACTGGCTCAGGCAGAGCCGTCTCGGAGCCACAAAAGAGCTAGGTCTCCTTCTTTGGAGCCGATCCGCTCGGTGCCACAATCACCTTTACTTCAGAGCAAGTCCAGTCATCGCTCATCTTCCCACTTGTCTCGATCCTCGAGGTTATCGGATCAGGATGTGGAGAGAGTGGTCAGTAGGTTGCTTAAGTCACAGGCCCTTGCTAAAATGCTTTCGAGCCCACCTCAACAGGCTTTGGCTCTATTCGCTTTGATTTCGATTCCTCCTCCGACTATAATTAGCTCAGAGCCAGAGTCCATGGATGCTCCGATAGTGGTTTTTTCAGCTCCAATGACATCCTCATTGGCTCTGATTTACCTCCGTTCTTCCTCCCATCGAGGTATCTGGGCACCAAAGCTCTCTCGTCGGGTCCGGGGGGGGGGGAGTGGCATCGGACCCTTGTCCGACCCTGCTGTCCCTCTCGGAGCGTTGGCTCAGTTGAGCTCTGCTCCCACATCGGCCTCGGACCCGTCGCCCTCAGCACAGGGTGGTATTCCTGTCTCTTCAGAGCTGGAGCCCTCCTTGTGTCGAGACCATGACACTTTCGAGGTCATGCGGAGAGTGCCGTCTCCACAGCCTGCGCCACTATCGGTTCCATCGGCTCCATTCCCTTCGGTGCCTGTGATAACCTCTGCTCCTCCTCCAGCCCCAAAGCGTAGGGAACCTATGCCCCAGGACACCCCATTGGGTGAACCCTCTTCTTCCGAAGCCTCCTCAGAGCTTTCTGAGCATGCTTCTCAGAAGAAAAAGTGCAAGAAGAAGCACATAGACTCCCCTGAGTCTGTCACCTCAGATACAGACCTGGATGAATTGGAGGGGTCCCCAAGGTCCCCCTCTGAAGATGTTTCCTTTTTGGACATCCTTGAGATTCTCAGGCAGAGCCATAGCTGGACTTTCCTAGCCCCTTCAGAGGACGAGTCTGTATACCTGGATGTATTTAGTTCCCGACCTCCCACCTCCTGGGTTTCTCCGCCTTTTGATCCACTCATGTCTGTAGTGTCTCGAATGGCTTGGTCAGCTCTGGATTCCATGGAACCTGTCCCGAGGAGACCCAATAAATTCATCACAGCTCCCCAAGGCAAACAATTCTTAACTAAAGGTGTCCCAGTTGATGCCATGGTGGTAGCAGCAGCCACAAACAGAGTTAGCTGAAACCTCCTCATCTGTCCATCCACCAAATAAACTCTCATACAATGGACAGATATGGGAAGCAAATGTTTTCATCAGCAACCTTCTCCCTTAGGTCCCTGAACTGTCTTTCCCATTTTACTAGGCTTCAGAGGGTCTCCTAAAAGAGCTTGGAGAGATGCCCTACAAGATCCCACAGCTGAGGAAGCTTCAGCCAAGGTAGCTACCCAGCTTGCGAATTCAATAGTTAACTCCTCCATGAGGCTTATTTCATACGCAGCCGATGGAGTGTGTAGAGCTGCAGGAACAAGAGTAGCTCTTAGGAGACGTACTTGGCGGTGACTGTGTCAGTTTGCAGTACCTTTCAGAGTGCCCTTCACCAATACCCCCTTTGATGGCTTCTCTCTCTTTGAGCCTCAGGTGACAGACACGCTTACCAGGTGTCAGCAGGAAGGCAAGACGCTCTCTGATGTTGGAGTCTGTTTTTCCACTCCTACCAGACCATACCCAAAAGGTCAGAGGGGTGGAAAGATGTGGTTTCGAAAATCCCAGGGACCCTTTGCCTGATGCATGTGGTGAATTTTCTCCCAGGGGCAGAGGGGGAAATAATAACAATGGTAGACGCCACCCTCGTGGCAGAGGGGGTCCACAAAATTAGGGTGACAGGACTTGGAAGAGAACGTATCTAGCAACATCCCTCAAGGGATGCCCGACTGCTTAACTCTGGAGGCAGTCGGGGGAAGGCTTTCATTGTACCCAACCACCTGGCAAAATATTACAAAAGACAGATGGGTACTAGCCATTACATCCGGAGGTTACAAGATTCCCTTTCATCAACCCCCTTTTGTTTAAAAAAAATCCATCTCAGATGTTCCACCCAATCTAAGTGATCAGGCAGTCACAGAAATTTCAAGACCGCTAGAAAAAAGAGCCATCCAGGAAGTCCCCGCAGACCAAGTAGGATCTGGAACTTACTCGAGATTCTTTTTAGTGCCCAAAAAGACAGGGGACCGGAGACCAATTCTGGATCTCAGCAGGTTAAACAAATCTATACAAAAAGAAAAGTTCCGGATGGTAACACTGCAGTCCATTCTCCCCTTTCTGGGGCAGGACAATTGGATGTGCTCCATAGATCTTCAGGACTTGTACTGTCATATAAAAATGGACAGACGGTCCAGGAGATTTCTATGCTTCCGGCTAGAGGCCAGTCATTACCAATTCAGAGCTCTGCCCTTTGGTCTCACCACAGCCCCCAGGGTGTTCACCAAATGCATGGCAGTAGTCACGGCTTACCTGAAACGTCACGTATTCCAGGTGTTTCCTTATCTGGACGACTGGCTCCTCACTGCTACCACCAGGCAACAACTTATGGAAGCACGAGATTACACCATCACATCCTGTGCTCAACTAGGCATCACAATGCACTTAGAAAAATCGGCATTGTTGCCCTGTCAGTCTATTACATACATAGGAGCAGAGCTAAACACAATAAAAATTATTGTAAAATTGCCATAGGAAAGAGTTTCCATTATTCGAAAATAGGTGTCACTTCTGAGGAGCAAAGAAATTCAAGTCAAATATGTGCTTAAAGTTCTATGGTCCATGGCAGCAGCCATTCTTATAGTCCCCTTAGCACGCTTTCACATGAGAATCCTTCAGTGGCTTCTTTTCACACAATGGTCCTTCCAGGAATTTCCCATGTCTCACATGATGCTTATTACAGAGTCTTGCAAAAGACACCTTTCCTGGTGGATGGTCTCCCCACTAGTTTCTCAGGGCAGACCTTTCATGGAACCCCATCTGATCACCCCAGTGACCACGGAAGCTTCCCTGATAGGGTGGGGGGGCATTATCTAGGGAAGACGGTCCAAGGCGTTTGGCAACCTCATGAGTACCACTTGCATATCAGCATTCTGGAGATGAGAGCAGTGCTCCTAGCATTGCAAGCTTTTCAAGACTCTCTCCCTGTCGGGACTATTGCAATACAGACAGACAATATGTCAGTGGTTTGGTACATCAGCAAACAGGGCGGAACCAGGTCTTACCCCTTGTGCTGAGAGGCCCTCAAGACTGTGACAATTTTCTGATAGCAGCGCATATCCATAGGACAGCCATTGTAATAGTGGACAGGCTCAGTAGGGCTATCTGCATGCCTCACGAGTTGTCTCTCAAACAGGAAATTGTGGATCTTATTTTCCGCAAATGGGGTCAGCCTTGCTGCGATCTCTTTGCCTCTCCCCTCAACAACAAATGCAGCAGCCACTTTTCCCTTGTTCCTACTCCAGGTCAGACACCCAGGGACGCTGTAATCCACGAATGGCCTCAGGGACTCCTTTCTTCATTTCCCCCCTTCCCCATAATTCCAAAAGTCATTCAGAAAGTAAATCGTTGGGTTGCAAAATGATCCTTATTGCCCTCTATTGGCCTTGACAGATTTGGTTCCCATTCCTTCAGCCCCACCTTCTAGCCCAGCCTTGGATTATGGACCCAGTACCGGACCTCTTGATTCATCAATCAGGCAGGCTACACCAGTCCCTCCAATCTCTCAAGCTCACAGCTTGGTTACTCCACTTCCAATCCTAGCCAGGCTCCCCAATATTTCATCAGCAGTGCGTGATATTATTGTTTCCTCCCATAAGACAAATACAAGGAAAGTCTGTGCTAGCAAATGGAAAATATTTTCTTACTGGGCAGAAGCCAGGAATTTAGATCATTTTACAGCTCCTGTACATGAGATTTTGGATTTCCTAGCAGAACCGTTTCATTCTGGTGCAGCGGCTGCTACCATCCGAGTACAACTGGCTGCCATTTCAAATTTTCATGTCGGAGTTTCTAATTCCAGCATAATGTCTCACAAACTCTGTAAGGCCTTCATGAGAGGTACATCTTTACTTAGACCCCCCAGTGAAAGAGACACTTCCAGCTTGGGATCTCAATTTGGTTCTTGCCTACCCGATACTGCCACCCTTTGAACCAGCAGCATCATGTCCTTGAAGTTTCTGTCTTGGAAAACTCTTTTCTTAGTTGTTATTACTTCTGCCAGACGTGTTACAGAACTTCAAGCACTGTGTGTTCACCCTCCATATCTGGTTTTTCACAAAGACAGTGTTTCCTTGAGAACTAACCCATCTTTTCTACCTAAAGTTTGTTCAGACCACAATTTGAATTAATCCATTGAAGTCCGTTTTTTTTCCTTAATCATTCCAAGAAGGCAGAATACAGATTACACCAATTGGATGTGCATAGACAACTGAGTTTCTATCTCCATAGAACTAAAGAAATGGGAAAATCAGATCAGTTGCTCCTTTCATTTGCTAACAACAAACAAGGCCTTCCAGTTTCTAAAGTAACATTGTCAAAATGGTTATCGGACACCATAGTCAATACCTACCACTTGCGACAAAAAGATCTTCCAACAAAACCCGAAGGTCATTCAACCAGGTCAGTAGCTACTTCTGTAGCTTTTCAATCTAGATTGCCCATGGATTCAATTTGTGCAGCAGCTACTAGGGCAGATTCTCATACATTCATTTCTCATTACAAAGTAGATGTGGTCTCCTGGGGCAGAGCTTCCTTTGGTTCCACGGTTCTGAAGAGTCTGTTCCAATGATCCATCCAGGATTGAGGTGCTAAGGACGCTGTCCCATCCAGCAAGAATGAAGGTGAGATTGGACAACTTAACATAAAAAAGTTGTGTACCTACCATAATGTTCCATGTTAGTTGTCCTTCATCTTGCCTTCCTTCTTGCGTCCATCCCTCTATCCCCCTTCCTCGAGGATTGAGAGGAGTTTCTCAATGGTTTCACTGGCTAATTTGTTTATTAGTTGCTTCTCAACCAAACCGTGACAATTAACTGTATATCCAGGTTTATTAATGGATTATCTTATATATTTGTCTAGTGTGAGCTATCTCAAACGAGATCTGGGTAGCTGGTGCTGGGCATTCTGGGATAAGTGGTAACCTTGAGCCAGTAAAGAGCTCTTGAGCTATAGTAAGTGGCTGAGTTGGAGCCGAGGATCGGCTCCAAACCCATTCATCAAGAAGGAAGGTGAGATGATGGACAACTAACATGGAATGTTATGGTAGGTACATAACTTCTTTTTACCAGTTGATGCTTTCTTCTACATCACACCTCCAAAATTTGCTATCTACCTGAGGAAAACATTCTTTGAAGTCTACTTTGGGTATAAAAATACCTATGCAAACACCTTCAAGAACGTTCCTAAACCGTTATGTCTTGATTGCATACTTGGGAGCCATACATATGTCTTGCTATTGTTTTTGTAAATTGCTTTCCAGACTCATTTCCCAGTCTTTTCTAACCTCTTCTGATTGATTCTGATAGCTATTGTTCAGTATATTGTAAGCATTACTAATTATTACTTTAACAGCTGCTTTTCTTTTAGATTCAACAAAAAGCTCTACCAGAGCAGGTCTTCCACTTAAAATTCCTATATTCCTTTATCATTGTCTGAACTCTGAAGTCCAGCCTTGGTAGGGAAGGCAGTCTCTAGCCTGCAATCCAAATGTCTTCTTGGCTTCATCCCACTCTTTTACCTTTCCTGCTTGAGTTATTTGCTCTCAGTGTCTTCTTGTTCCTTTGCCAAGTTTGTCCAGTAAATTCCAGCTCCCACTTGCCTATTTTTTGTACCTATACTTGCAGTCATTATCATCATCCCTGTTAGCAAAATCTCTTTCCTCAATTCTTGTGTTGGTTTAGTTTTTAGAAGACTTTCTGTTCCTTTATGGATATAATATTCTGTATGGTTGTTGCTGTTATTCTCCTTAAGGCTCTGCATCCAAAATCCCTCTCTTATAGGTTCATTGGTAGGTACTAGGCTGTCTGCTCTAGGGCCTGTACAAGCCTAGCCAAAAAGGTACCCTGGCTTTCGCCACCCAAGAAAATTATTTTCATGTGCCCCCGTTGAGCAGAGCCACAGAGGTGATTCCTAGGGTGAATTTCCTATTTCCCATCCAATCATCAAGATTCTGTTTTGAAGAGTGCTTTTGAGGAGCTTTGTTTGATATAGATAGGTAGTTATTTTCCAGAGTATGGGAAGTCTCTGGGACAGGAATCTATCCCTCCAGCATGTTCTGTTTATTGTGTTGACAAGGTTTAGGTCCCTAGAGCATGTAGCTCAGAGGGTTTGGGATTTCTTTAACTGGAGCATGTCCAACAGCTCTGGGTTTGACATAACTTTGTATGTTTGGCAGTGATCGCCTTTAAGTAGGCGATATGAAACGGAGTAAAGCTGGAGTTTTTTGAGACTGTCTCGTAGGGCATCTGTTTGAAGCTGGTAATCCTCTTTTTGAGGTATTTCTGCAGCCTTTCAAGTTTTTGTAGATGTCTTGTGAGGTACATACCAAAAGGGGTACTGTATGCTATAATGGGTCTAATGAGTAGCGAGTAGAGGGGAACAATGTCCTTTTTTTTTCCTGGATGAGAAACCTTTTCTGATTAGGAGTGCCATGTAGAAGGATTTCATGATTACTGTGATTATAAAAGGAGAGTCTACGCTCCACCTGTGTCCCAAGGTCTCTTATCACACTATGTGGTAGCTCATGGGTAC
The DNA here is from genome assembly GCF_019279795.1 of Protopterus annectens. Lineage (NCBI taxonomy): Eukaryota > Metazoa > Chordata > Ceratodontiformes > Protopteridae > Protopterus > Protopterus annectens. Next base: position 1,273,818,532 of record NC_056732.1, on the reverse strand, counting down.
AGTTTTTTTTTTACCAAAGGGGATGACAGTGCACTTTTTAGCATTGAGCTTGAGGCCATGGCTTTGACACCAGGCATCTGTCTCATTGAGGCCCTTTTGTAGGATGTCCACATTGTTAGGAGTTTCAATTATGGCTCCTAGTTTTCAGTCATCTGCAACTTTGTTAGCCAGAGACCTTCTGTGTTAGCCTGTACTTGAGAAAAGTAGATGCCAAACAGGAGAGGACCCAGGACTGAAGCCTGTGGTACTCCACTTGTCACTGGTCTGAAGTCTGATTTGGAATCTGCTACTTTCACAGTGTAGGTTCTGTCAGTGAGCCAGTTGGCAACCCATCTTGTGACATAGGGATTTATACCTAGTTTAGTGAGTTTATGTATAATTCCAGAGTGGGGGATGGTGTCAAAAGCCTTAGAGAGACCTAGATAGGCAGTGTGAACCACTTTACCCTCGTCTACGGCTTTGGTGAGTGCTTCAAAGAAGTCTCACCGGTTTAGGAGCCATGATCTGCCTTTTACAAACCTGAACTGGGTGGGGTCCAGAGTTTGGAGATTACCTTGTCTTTGTTTATAAGTTCCATGATGATATGTTCCATGGCCTTACAGACAAGGCTCGTTAGGCTAATGGGGCAGTAGTTCCCAGGGTCTGTGGTGGCTCCCCCTTTGTGGAGTGGGATAACTGTTGCTGTGCGCCATTCAGTGGGAACAAAACCTGAGGTGAGGCTATGATTGAACATGGTGCTTAGGTAGGGTGCCAGTTCATTCTGTAGTTCATGTAGAACGCAGCCTGGGATGTTGTCAGGTATCATGGATGCTGTGTTCTTGGCTTTGGAGAGTGGCATTTTTACCTGTGCAGCCATGATTACAGGAACTTTGCATTCTTCCGGTATAGAGATGGGCCCTTTAGGGCGTGAGAGGGGGGTAAAGTTAGTACTGAACCTGTCTGCCTGGATGTTGGCAGTATCAGTTGGTTCTGTCTATTTAGTGCCATTGTGCTGTAACTCAGAGCCGATCTGGGTGTTGTCATTGCGATTCTTGACATAGCTATAGAATGCTTTGTGGTTGTCTTTAGAATCAGTGATAATTTTGTTTTCGTAACTAGCTTTGGAGGATTTTATGAGGGATCTCAGCTTCTTACGGAGGCTGACCAGGGAGTTCCTCCAACCATGGGATTTTACTCTTTTTTTGCAACAGTTTCTTTCTTCTGTTGTAGAGTTTGTTTATGGCAGGAGACCACCAAATTGGCTTCCTTTTTTTTGGAGGATAGCATCTTGGTTCTGTTAGGGATAGCACGATCCATGCACTTGTGTAAGTGCTTATAAAGTGCATTTGTGTAAGATTTAGCAGTCGTACCTCTATTTTCCATCTGCATGGGTGTTGTGAAGTTTGCCACTTCTATCTTAAGAAGCGTGAAGTTGGCTTTGGAGAAATATTTTACGGTGGTTTCTGTAATGGGGGGTGGGGGTGGGATGTGGATGTCTAGGCTGATTAGCTTGTGGTTGGATCTGACCAACGAGGAATTGACCTCTGGTGTGGAACACCTGTCGCCCATGTCAGTAATGATTAAGTCTAGGATATTGCTGCCCCTGGTGGTGGTGTGGATAAGTTGATCCAAGGTGTTGGAATTTATGAATTCCAGAAAACATTGAGTAAAAGAATTGGTACATGAGTAGTTTTCCCAGTTAATAGTGGGGTAGTTGAAATTGCCCATGATTAGGGTGTTGGGTTGTACCCTAATATTTTCCAGTTTATCAAGAAATGAAGGGTGGGAATCTTGGGGCATGGTGAGGGATCTGTAGCACGTTACAATTTGGATTGCGGTCTTGCCCAGAGTTAGTTGCACTTGGATAATCTCGGATGCATTATGCTGAGCAACTAGCCTGGAGTTGTGGATATCCTTAATAAATATGGACACTCCTCCACCTTTAGTGTTTTGGTCCAAGTTAGGTGGCCGAAAGGTGTGGTATGAATTATAGCCTGGTAATGCATGGGGTGGTATGTATGTATTGTGTGGTATGAATTATAGCCTGGTAATGCAGGGGTGCTCTCTGGAGCCTTGAATCAGGTCTCTCACTGCACAGATGTCGATGTTCTCCATTTTAAGGAGTGCCTCGAGTGAATGCATTTTGAGGTTTAGACTTCTACCATTTAGTAGCATTACCCTCAGATTTTGCTTGTGCCTGTTACGATGGTGAATTTGTCATTTGAACCTTGCCTAAAAAAGGCACTATAGGGGTGGCATGGCAAGAGCTTTAGCCAGTATCTGGAATCCCAAGGGCGACTGGTGCAGGCCATCTCTGGCAAAACATCGTGGTCTGTCGATCATGTCATCCCAGACAGAAAGATACTGGATCCCTTAGAATGACACCAGAAGCTTAGCCAGTTGGTGAAATCCACCGCCACCCAAGAAAATTATTTTCATGTGCCCCCGCTGGAGCAGAGCCACAGAGGTGATTCCTAGGGTGAATTTCCTATTTCCCATCCAATCATCAAGATTCTGTTTTGAAGAGTGCTTTTGAGGAGCTTTGTTTGATATAGATAGGTAGTTATTTTCCAGAGTATGGGAAGTCTCTGGGACAGGAATCTATCCCTCCAGCATGTTCTGTTTATTGTGTTGACAAGGTTTAGGTCCCTAGAGCATGTAGCTCAGAGGGTTTGGGATTTCTTTAACTGGAGCATGTCCAACAGCTCTGGGTTTGACATAACTTTGTATGTTTGGCAGTGATCGCCTTTAAGTAGGCGATATGAAACGGAGTAAAGCTGGAGTTTTTTGAGACTGTCTGCGTAGGGCATCTGTTTGAAGCTGGTAATCCTCTTTTTGAGGTATTTCTGCAGCCTTTCAAGTTTTTGTAGATGTCTTGTGAGGTACATACCAAAAGGGGTACTGTATGCTATAATGGGTCTAATGAGTAGCGAGTAGAGGGGAACAATGTCCTTTTTTTTTCCTGGATGAGAAACCTTTTCTGATTAGGAGTGCCATGTAGAAGGATTTCATGATTACTGTGATTATAAAAGGAGAGTCTACGCTCCACCTGTGTCCCAAGGTCTCTTATCACACTATGTGGTAGCTCATGGGTACAGTTTTTTTTTTACCAAAGGGGATGACAGTGCACTTTTAGCATTGAGCTTGAGGCCATGGCTTTGACACCAGGCATCTGTCTCATTGAGGCCCTTTTGTAGGATGTCCACATTGTTAGGAGTTTCAATTATGGCTCCTAGTTTTCAGTCATCTGCAACTTTGTTAGCCAGAGACCTTCTGTGTTAGCCTGTACTTGAGAAAGTAGATGCCAAACAGGAGAGGACCCAGGACTGAAGCCTGTGGTACTCCACTTGTCACTGGTCTGAAGTCTGATTTGGAATCTGCTACTTACACAGTGTAGGTGCTGACAGTGAGCCAGTTGGCGACCCATCTTGTGACATAGGGCTTTATACCTAGTTTAGTGAGTTTATGTATAATTCCAGAGTGGGGATGGTGTCAAAGCCTTAGAGACCTAGATAGGCAGTGTGAACCACTTTACCCTCGCTTCACGGCTTTGGTGAGTGCTTCAAAGAAGTCTCACCGGTTTAGGAGCCATGATCTGCCTTTACAAACCTGAACTGGGTGGGGTCCAGAGTTTGGAGATTACCTTGTCTTTGTTTATAAGTTCCATGATGATATGTTCCATGGCCTTACAGACAAGGCTCAAGTTAGGCTAATGGGGCAGTAGTTCCCAGGGTCTGTGGTGGCTCCCCTTTGTGGAGTGGGATAACTGTTGCTAAGCGCCATTCAGTGGGCACAAAACCTGAGGTGAGGCTATGATTGAACATGGTGCTTAGGTAGGGTGCCAGTTCATTCTATAGTTCATGTAGAACGCAGCCTTGGATGTTGTCAGGTCCCATGGATGCTGTGTTCTTGGCTTTGGAGAGTGGCATTTTTACCTGTGCAGCCATGATTACAGGAACTTTGCATTCTTCGGTATAGAGATGGGCCCTTTAGGGCGTGAGAGGGGGGTAAAGTTAGTACTGAACCTGTCTGCCTGGATGTTGGCAGTATCAGTTGGTTCTGTCTATTTAGTGCCATTGTGCTGTAACTCAGAGCAGATCTGGTGTTGTCATTGCGATTCTTGACATAGCTATAGAATGCTTTGTGGTTGTCTTTAGAATCAGTGATAATTTTGTTTTCGTAACTAGCTTTGGAGGATTTTATGAGGGATCTCAGCTTCTTACGGAGGCTGACCAGGAGTTCCTCCAACCATGGGATTTTACTCTTTTTTGCAACAGTTTCTTTCTTCTGTTGTAGAGTTTGTTTATGGCAGGAGACCACCAAATTGGCTTCCTTTTTTGGAGGATAGCATCTTGGTTCTGTTAGGATAGTACGATCCATGCACTTGTGTAAGTGCTTATAAAGTGCATTTGTGTAAGATTTAGCAGTCGCACCTCTATTTTCCATCTGCATGGGTGTTGTGAAGTTTGCCACTTCTATCTTAAGAAGCGTGAAGTTGGCTTTGGAGAAATATTTTACGGTGGTTTCTGTAATGGGGTGGGGGTGGGATGTGGATGTCTAGGCTGATTAGCTTGTGGTTGGATCTGACCAACGAGGAATTGACCTCTGGTGTGGAACACCTGTCGCCCATGTCAGTAATGATTAAGTCTAGGATATTGCTGCCCTGGTGGTGGTGTGGATAAGTTGATCCAAGGTGTTGGAATTTATGAATTCCAGAAAACATTGAGTAAAAGAATTGGTACATGAGTAGTTTTCCCAGTTAATAGTGGGGTAGTTGAAATTGCCCATGATTAGGTGCTGGGTTGTACCCTAATATTTTCCAGTTTATCAAGAAATGAAGGGTGGGAATCTTGGGGCATGGTGAGGGATCTGTAGCACGCTACAATTTGATTATGGTCTTGCCCAGAGTTAGTTGCACTTGGATAATCTCGATGCATTATGCTGAGCAACTAGCCTGGAGTTGTGGATATCCTTAATAAATATGGACACTCCTCCACCTTTAGTGTTTTGGTCCAAGTTAGGTGGCCTAAAGGTGTGGTATGAATTATAGCCTGGTAATGCATGGGGTGGTATGTATGTATTGTGTGGTATGAATTATAGCCTGGTAATGCAGGGGTGCTCTCTGGAGCCTTGAATCAGGTCTCTCACTGCACAGATGTCGATGTTCTCCATTTTAAGGAGTGCCTCGAGTGAATGCATTTTGAGGTTTAGACTTCTACCATTTAGTAGCATTACCCTCAGATTTTGCTTGTGCCTGTTACGATGGTGAATTTGTCATTTGAACCTTGCCTAAAAAAGGCACTATAGGGGTGGCATGGCAAGAGCTTTAGCCAGTATCTGGAATCCCAAGGGCGACTGGTGCAGGCCATCTCTGGCAAAACATCGTGGTCTGTCGATCATGCCATCCCAGACAGAAAGATACTGGATCCCCTTAGAATGACACCAGAAGCTTAGCCAGTTGGTGAAATCAATCATTTTGTTCTTGTACTGTGGTATCTTTCTGGGTGATAGCAGGATGCTACTCTGAGCTAGGGTCATACCTGCCTGGGCTACAAGATTGCAGAGCTCCTCCATGTCTCTTTTCATGTAGTTTAGGGAGGTACGTCTCAGGTCATTCACACCAACATGGATGATAACAGAGTCATATTTGTACTCGTGGAGTGACCCGAGTGCGTGTGTTATGTGGCGGATCCTGGCACCCAACAGGCAGCTGACAGTAACTTTCTCCTTGTTTAGCCTGCTGAGTGGAACATCAGTATGCCCGGCTATAGAGTCACCTATGACTAGAGTGTTGGGTATGTTGTTATGCCTTATGGGCTGTGGTTGAGTGGCACACTGAGTTTGTGGGCTATGTGTCATTTGCGTTGTGTTGGGGGGGGGTGGAGGTTGCTTGCGTTTCTGCTTTGGAGGTCTCTGGTGCTTGAGCAGATTTTTATTGAGAGCCTCAGTGAATGTAGGTGTGTGTTTTTGTGTTGCTGTGTGTGTGTGTGTGTGTTTTGGTGGTGTAGGTTTTGAGGGACTATGTGATGAGTGTGGTGTGGTGCAAGTGTTCACCTTTTCCTCTTGACTGTCTAGTCCAGTCTTGGGTGAAGAGAGCTTTGCTTCCAGTTTGGCTATATAAGTGCATCGCTCACAGGTTGTAGTGTTGGGTGGTAGGAAGAGAGGGTTTTCTGTGTACATGAGGCAATTGCTGCATTCTTCCAAGATGCCCAGATTCATCAGGTAGACAGGAGAAAACACCGGGAGTTGACCCTTAGACATGTCTGGATAGGTGCTTATTTATTAAGTACTATAAACTGTTTTCCTTTAGACAAGTGAGGAAAGTTTAGTCCTGTAGTAACTTGTAGCTTATTTAGTGCTTACAACAAGTTCTGAACAAGTGCTGAGCTCAAAGAAACAGATTTGAGTGCTAAAACTAAAAAAAACTGGCTAGTTCTAAGGGAAAATTTGAAGAGCAGACTTTATGGCGCCGAGAATACTTTATGCATCGCAGTTTAGCTAGGGTTAAAGTGTATATGTATGTATATTTATATATTTTTTAAATGTAACAGTAGCAAATGAGCAAACTGATAGGTTCATAGATTAGTACTAGACTAACTGCCCATGTGGGCTATTATAAGCTTAGCCAATTTCCCCATGTCAGAATCAAACCCTGTACTTTTTGTCTATAAGGTAACACTTTAACCGTTATGCCAACCTCCCACCCTCAAATAAACAGCCTCTGCAAGGCTCGAACCCTGGACCCTGCATACCATAGCCAAAGTGATTTACCACTAAGCCATGTTGGATATTTAAACAAATTGGCCAATTAACCAATAAAATGCTAAAAACTGAGCCCCGTTCCAGCAGTCTTCGATAAGACAAGTTCTAACTACACACTCCTGTCACTATGGTGCAGGGGAACCTTCTCCAAAAAAAGATGGTCTGGATTAGTGCTCAAGTTATACAAACAAAGCTAGATTCAGCAGGTCTGAATTTAGTCTATGCTTCAACAAACAAGGTGTACCAATTTCAGAAATAAACAATTCAGATAAGCAGGCACAGTAAGCCTTTAACTAGAAACTCCTAGCTCAGAAGGGCAGAATCTACCCTCTCCTCCCACAAGAGTGCAGACCACACCTTCTTAATGTAAAATAACTGGCCCGAAGCCCAAGTGCTTAAACCAGAGCTAATACACTTTTACATAACAATACCATAACAGACACTAAGCCTTCAGTCAGCAACTCCCAACTTAGAAGGATGTAAGCTACCTGTCCTGCCACAACAGTGCAGACCACAAACCTTCTTAATGTAAAACAACTGGTCTGAAGCCTAAGTGCTTCAACCAAAGGCTTAGAATAACACAGTTACAATTTAATCAGGCTACTACCAAGCAGTAGTAAATGCAGCAGAACAAATACAATTGAGTACTTTTAAGAAGAGGCAAAAGCAAAATAAAAGTGCAATTTTTTTTTCTTCATTGTCATCCCTTTGCACTTTGAATTATAATCTTTTGCTTGTGTTTTATATATATATATGAGCCTTAACTGTGCAGCTGTAAAATGTCCCTTCATATTGGGTAAACCTAAACCACCCTGTTCTATTGGAAGGGTTGAGTTATCCCACTTAAATCTCTCCCTTCCCAGATAAGTTCCTTGAAATCTTTATTAATTATTGCTTACAATTTCTCCTTGGGCTAATAAAAGTATGCCCGACTTGTATACAAGTCCTTTTTTGTTTGTGTCTTTCGGTTTTTCCCGGTCAGGGGTTGCCACAGTGGAACTCCGGTCTGCTAATGATTGGCAGTAGAGTTTTACATGCTGGCTTGCTGGGCCTAACGCACAACCTTCAACGAAGGAACGCCCATTCACTCATGTCGACACACAGAAGCCGCTCTGAGAATTGAACGGGCAACGTCTAATTGTGAGGTAACAACGTTACCGCAGCACCACCACCGCAGTTTAAAGGGACTAAAAGCATTTTCACTGATTGTAGTTTACTATCTATATCCATAAATACGAGTTTCCAGTTTCTTTCTTACTCTCATTTAGTCTCTTCCCACATATCCTTAACTGCTGTAACAGAAGGCTTTCTAGTCCTGTACTCCTAAGTAATTCACCTTATTACGTCCCAATAAGTATGGGTATTGCTGAACCAGTTTGGGTACATAATTTACAGCTATAGACTTTGTTTTATCTTCATTAATTTTATATACCAAAAAAAAAAAAAGAGTTGAAACGGTCTCACAGCGTTCCACAGCACTGAAATGTCCTTTTCTGGTTTTATCAGGTACAAAATAATATCTTTTGCAAATAAGCCAACATTTCTTGATTACCATAACAATTATATCCTTATATTTTTTGAGTTCATTATTTTTTTTTTGCCAGTAGCTGTAAATGTAAAGCATTTAAAGCAAATAAAGGGAAAAGAGGACATCCCTGCTTGGTTCATCTGTTCAAACACAGCTTATCTGAGAGGGACCCCCCCCCCCCACTTTAATCCTTGCCTCCGATCTTTCATATATTATTCAAATTAACCTTCATTGTGTCAGGGAATGCAAATGCTTCCAGTACACTACTCTTAAATTCCCAGCCTACTCTATCAAATGTTTCTCTGCATCAAAATCCACCAAACAGCAGAGGTCTTTTCTTGTTTTCTGCTTTCTTTTGCATCATCATTGTTCTGTTAATGTTGTTGTTAAATGTTTGCCTCCTTTCCACAAAACCATACTAATCCATGTCTATCAATTTTGGCAACACTTTCATTCTTGGTTTAAAATTGAAATGAAGCTATATGAAGCGGAGTCTGAAGGGTCTTTGCCATCTTTAGGTACATAGCCACCACAGCTTTCTTCCAGGATGTTGGTTCTTCCCCCTTTTTTAAAATACTGTAAACAGAAACTTAGAGATCTTTATCATTTCCTTCCTAATTTCCAAACTTGCACAGGTATACCATCTTTTCCTGGGGACCTTCCTTAAGATTATGTTTCACTGTTTTATTTTACCATCTCCTATCTTAACTGTTAGTTGTTGAGCTTCATCTACCTCTAACCTTAGCATGATGAAGTCTTCCATAAATATTTCGATCTGTATTCTTTTTTCCCCCCACATTTCTATACTTTCTACAAATTTTCATAAAATTTCTTGAATATCTGTCAAACCTCTACAGGATCTCTGGTTATTTTTCTTTTTCTTGTTATAGGTTCCCCAAGTTTGGTGACAACTCTCATCATTCTGTTGCCCATGTCATTGTGCTGAAAGTTTTTGTTCTCTGAAATTATCAAAAAAAATAGTTGCTTAACTGCAATCTTTCTAAACTCGTGTATATTATCCAGATACTCCCTTATTTTCTCTCTAGCACTTTGCATTTGCTGCCATTCTTCTTGCTCTTTGAGATTCCCCTTATTATGCAATGCTTTAACCGTTGTCAGCCCCTCCTAAGTAATTTGTACTACTCGACCATATCTCTCTCTCTTATTTCTACCCTGTTTTTAAACTCCACTTTCATTTTTATACTAGTCACTATAACTTATGGAGTACTTTCTATCTTCCTTGATTAATTCCCGAACAATTTCTTAAAATCCACCCATTTTTTAAAAATAAATAAATAACAGATCGTTGGGGAAGCACCAGTGTCTGATCTTCACTTCATTACCCTGCGTTTTTTCATTGTAGTTATTGGAGCATGATCTGAAATAGTTTGTGGATGTTTCACAAAGTTCTTAATGAAATGCACATGTTCCTGTGAAATATAGTTTTAGTCTAAAAAATCCCATAAACTGGAACGTGGAGGCTTGGTTAGTTCAACGTATACTACACTTGTATTTGAACAAGTCCGCTTCAAACCAATGAATTAAATGCAAAGTCTAAGTATACCACAAGTAAGAAAGTCAACAAAACTCCAAAATACCAGGAACGTTCTTTATTTACATGCAGTAAGCGCTTTCACCTAGACGGCTTCATCCTGTGCCAATAGCTACGCCAACCTTGTTATGGCAGTATGGGAGAAAGACCTATTGATACCAAGTTCAGGGTATAGACAGTACGTTACTATCTATAAGAGGTTTATGGACGACCTCTTTTTAATCTGGAGGGGTGATGAGGCACAATTACATGAGTTTGGAAATTTCATTAACAATACTACAAGCTATTTAAAATTTACAATGAGTTACTCTAAAAATTATTTATCTTTTTTGGATGTAGAAATCATTAGATTGAGTAATGGCTTATTGAACACCTCTGTCCATAGGAAGAGTTGTTATAAGAATACGTTGCTCCATAGAACAAGTATGCATCCGCTACATGTATTTAGCAATGTGGTGAGAGGACAGGCCATAAGGGCATCTCGTCTCAATCCCACTGATGATGGCTACAGGAATGAGATTTCAGGCTTGAGAACGAGGTTGTTGGGTAGATCATATAGTGACAGTGCGATCAATAAAGCCTTTACTGATACTAGTGGATTTAGGGACACCACAGCGTGCCCATATTTCTCCAGTAGATCAAGTAATATAGCACTTGAGAGTGATGGATTTTTATCTAGGACAAATAACACCACTCTCAGCATCCCGATTTTCTACACCAGTGACGTGTCTAACATTAGAAGCATCATTGAGAAACACTGGGATGTTCTGAGGGTGGATGACGATATCAGCAAGGTAGTAGGACCAAAACCAAGGTACACATATAAAAATAAAATGAACTTAAAGAGTATGTTATGCCATAGAGATGGGATTAGACACCTAACTTCCGGTTCCAATACTATGGCATGTGGTTGTTGCAATCAATGTGTGTTCATTAACAACAGTACTATGTTTGAACAACCTGTTACAGGACAAATTTTCTATTTCTTGACAGGGACTAACTGTAGGTCTAAAAATGTGATTTATCTTGCTACCTGTACTGCCTGTTCAGCGTTTTACATAGGCAAGACCAACAGACAGTTAAGAGAGAGAATAAGGGAACACACTTATAAAATGAGGGTAGGGGATGTTACCAATGCATTAGCAAAACATCAGATAATGGCAGGTAATACACATACCTTTACGTTCCTTGTTTTACAGAATATTTATACCACTTTGAGAGGGGGGGACGTGGAAACCTATACACTTGAGATGGAACTCAGATGGATCGTTAGATGCAGAGCAGATTCAAGTCCTGGCTTGAATGATAAGGTTAGCCTTCAACCAGTGTTAAAAAGAAGGAAGTTATGTAGAGTTTTAAATAAATGATGTTTTAAATGTGTATGACATAAATTGTATAGACATGTCACAGTACTGTAACTTTCTATATGTTATTTCGTATGCTTTTTAACATTTTTTAAAAGTTTGTTTTTCTTAAAACATTTCAACATTTACTGTTATTTTAAAAATGTTTTAAATAGAATAATTACATAATTGTATAATATGATAACGCCCTGTTATCAATTAATGATGGTATTTAAGGACTGTTGAATATGCATGCTGTTACAGTCTGATGAAGCCGTCTAGGTGAAAGCGCTTACTGCATGTAAATAAAGAACGTTCCAGGTATTTTGGAGTTTTGTGGACTTTCTTCCTCGTGGTATACTTAGACTTTGCATTTAATTCATTGGTTTGAAGCGGATTTGTTCAAATACAAGTGTAGTATACGTTGAACTAACCAAGCCTCCACGTTCCAGTTTATGGGATTTTTTAGCTTGCTTCATGTGCTTTTAGGAACGTGGTTCCCTTGCGCAAATCTTTTTCTTTTTATCTGTGTTATTTCGATAGTTTTAGTCTAGCCCAGTTGTCGTAGCTTAGGAAATATATACATTTTCTTTGATTTCAAGCTACTGAATTATTGTCTTCTATACAAAATATTTTTATAAATTCCTTTAGAAATCTACCCTCTTTTTTGTTAAATTTTTCCTTCCATGCCTCTAGATACATCCTCTTTGTTGCAAATAAAATTCCACTCCCCGTCTATAACTATAACTAATATTCCCTACTGAAAACTGATTGATTTCTCCCAAAGGTTTTTAAAGCTCCAAAGTGCAAACCTATCTGCAAAGCCATGAGGAGAGGATCATAATGGAACATAAATAAAAGACATAGGAACTTGCAGACTTTGGATCCAACTCGGCAGTCCATACAGCCTACCTCATCAGCTTGAATGTAAACCCATACATCACAAGATGGGTTGCAAACTGGCTAAGTGACAGAACCCACAGGGTCAGAGTTGCTGGAGCCATGTCAGACTCAAAGCCTGTCACAAGTGGTGTCCCACAGGGCTCAGTCCTGGGTCCACTCTTGTTCGGCATCTACTTTTCTGAAGTACAAGCAAACACAGGAGGCATCTGACACAGATATCCTCCAGAAGGGCCTCACAGAAATGGATAACTGGTGCCAGAGCCATGGCCTGAAGTTAAACGCCAAAAATGCATATAGCTACCATATAGGTGGCAATCCACTGAGCACAGAAAAAGTCATCAGAGATCTGGGGACCCAGGTTGACAGTAGCTAAAGTAGTTAGGAAAACCTATATCATCCACCACCTGATCATGAAGGATTCACATCTAGATCAAGGAGACACCTGCTGCTGCTTGAAAAGGCCCAAAAGTTCCTCACCAAAAAGATAAAGGGTCTCAAAATATGTCTTATGCTGCCCGACTGAAAGAACTCCAGCTCTATTCAGTCTCATGACATATAAGGCCATGTCAAACCCAGATTTGATGAATATGCTTTCACCTCAAAATCTAGATCCCTCTCAACCACAAGGGCGGAGACTTAAACCTTGACACGGTTATAAATTATGCTGTGGAACAAAATCCCGGGTATGTGAGGCAGAGCACCTCTGGTCTTGTTCAAGAGGAATCTTGACCAATGGATGGGAGATTGCAGATATACCCCACTGCTTGACAGAGGCACAGCAAAATGATAGGCATAGTTTTTATTCAAAACCTATGAACCTATAAAAGTAGTTTTACCTAGAATACAAGTACATGCCAGTGTAAGCCTCACCACTTGCCAGTAGACGCTCACTGTCACAAATCTGCCATTCCTATCTCCCCTTCCCCCATTCTATCACTATTGGAGCTTCTCTAGCAATTACTAGGTACTCCCCTTTTCCTTTGTCCCTGATATTCTCCAGAAAATCCATAATGAAATCCTTTCATGCTCAGTTCTTTCCAGATGTTTCCCCTGTAGCTTTGTTATATGCATTGTGTTAAATATTCTTTTCTTTTTGTCTATACCCATGAGACCAGTCTCATTCCGAGGTAATTTGGAAAATGTTGCTGTTATGATAAATCATCATTCCCACCTATTAAGCATGACAGCTTTTTAAATGTTTATTTCCAGCTTTTGTGATAAATGCTTCCAATATTGTAGGTTAATCCTTTGTACAATTTTTTTTCTTATTAACATTGAAGCCTGTGTCATATTTTACAAGACTTTTTGTTTAATGAAAACCCTTAGAAAACACCCCCAGGGCACCCCATAACATGTTACCTTAATACAAACGCAGAAAACTATGTACATCTTCAAATATTGAAGTTTAATCCTCCTGACTGGAACAATTGCCTCAAACTAACGGCTTTAAATACAGGCCTTAATTCACCCAAAATTGAGGCATGTTGTTGCCCTGTGCTTCTACTTTCACTAATTGGTGTCTATACTTTTTTATATTTATCTTTGTCAGGTTCCCCCTCCCAGATGTGTAAAACAACTTGCATGCTTAAGAAAATATTAACTCTTAGCGTTGAAGAAGCTAGTGTTTTGGGTTTTTATTGCCTTATTAGCAGCTTGTCTCCAGGAAATTTGAGAGAAAAAAGTGTAGTGCTTAGATGCAAGCTTCTAAAGAAAAGCTGAAATATTTATTGCTAAAGGAAAACTTCATTATATTGAGTGTTCTGTTATTTACTTGTTTTCAACTTCTGTTATTTACTTGTTTTCAACTTAAAACTTGTTATTAAGTTAAGCCAAGGGTGTTAATCCAGACATTCACCAATACAAAAGCAAGAGAAAACATATCAGCTCTATATATATTATGATCTGTGTACTTTTGCACCCCATCCCCAACCTCAACACAAGATTAGCCTGTAACTTAAATGTGCTTTTGTCTAGATTTTTTTCTCTTTGCATTGTAATTTTAAGAAAAGTGGAAGAAAAATGCATCTGTTTACTTTAGTATCTTTATCATATACAACAAAAATGTTTTACTGTAAAATGTGCAATTTATATTTTGAAATGTTTCATAAAAATACTGTTAAGGAAAGTACGTTCTGTTCTTAACAGTTATCTTCTTTCCTTCCTCTTCCCCTCCCCTCAGGGTCTTTCTAAACATTAATGACCTGAAGTGAGGCAAATGCCTTTCAGGTCCCCACAAGTTTAACGAAGTCAACAAATGTTCACTGTTCCACCTTTTCTTATACAGTCAAATTTCAGAAATGCGGTCGATGCTTTGCATTCTCACATGAATTCAACAACTGTGTTTTGGTCGCATTCTTTCTGTTCATGTCCGTCTCCGAACTCCAGATTTTGGTTCACTTCCAAGGCACTGTCAGTTCTCTGTCTCTCAAGTATTTTCCTTTGGAACAGCTGAAACTGTTTCAATGGCAGTCTCTCGTTGTGCTTTATTTTCATAAGATTGAGAAGCAGAGTTCCTTTCTGCTTGCTGGCTTAATTTTTTGTTGGACAAACCTTTGTATTTCCTCCTTAGCTTGTTCTGCATCAAAAATTGAGTGATTCTCCAAGAAAATATTGTGAAGACAGCTGGAGTACAGCAGCTTGAATCTCACAACTGTGTCTTGATGTTCCCTGATTGCTGGAATAACTTTATTTCTCTCCTGCCTAGTGTACAGTAAGTAATCATTTTCCACAAAAACCCTAAGGTCTCCAACTTTTAATACTTTTACCTTTTACCATAATTTTGCCAGGATCAACTCTTTCTGCTGGTAGGTTTTCATCTTAACAAATGCAAGACTTTGTTCTTTTCTCATGGCCAGATTTGGATCGTACACATGGTGTCACTTTCAATTAACTGTCCCTGTTGTGGAGCATAAATCCAGTTGCTTGTTTGCGCCTTCACAAAATTAATACAGTCGGTTTCTTTTTTTTTTTTATAGTACAGCAGAAACATCTCAGATTTTCCCTATGTGCCCTGTCCCTCTAATTCTGCCATTTTTGGAAACATCTTTTAGTCAGCAGTCTCATACTCAGCCAGCCTGTTCTTCGTTTTGACCTTTGTTATTTGTAGTGTTGTCAGCTCATCTGAATATCTGTTTAATGCTTCTTCCATATTTCCAGACTTTTTATTAGAGTGGATATATAGTGTTGCTCTGAGCACCTTTTGACTCCGTTTTCCTCTAGATTACTGGAAGCCTTGTCTTGCACCAAAGCTGGAGTTTGAACTGCTTTTTGCTGCGCATCAGGATGCTTCCCAGTCGGTGTTTTCATTTCACCTTTTGTGGTTGATTTTCTTTCATGGTCTCTTAGTTCTTTCTTTGCTGATATCCAGGCAGTGTAGCAGCCAGTAACTGAATTTATTAGAACTGACGCAGTTCCTGGCTCTTGTCCGTTTCTTTTTTACACTGAGAGAGTTGAAGTTGAGCTGTTAATCAGTGTGCAGCCATTTTGGAAAGTTAGAATTTCAAATTATTGTTAATTGTGTACAGTGTATTCCACTGCAACCCCTGCACCTACTTGCTCACCAAGTATTGACAGTTTGATTCTGGTACATCTGTCTGACTATGATCAAATAGATATATAAATAAGGAAATAATGAGCAAGTGAGTGTGTTTCATCTTGCTGCTGTCAGAGGCATGCAGTTTAATGCAATGCAGATCCCCACACACACTTGCATGCCCAGCAGTTACTGCCATTTTATTGATTTGCATACCAGGCAGATTGACCGGGCTTGACTAAATAAATAAGTAAATAATGTTCTCATTTATGTGTTTCAGTCTCCGCTCACTGTTGTCAGGTGCATAGAGTGCAACCCCCCCCCCCACACCCCCAGATATGTGCACCAGCTGTATTTCTCAGATGTGTGATTTGGATTGAGTGAATGAATAAATAATGGCTAGATTAATGCATTTCAGTTTCTTGCTGTCAGATGCATAAGGAACATCCTGTTACAGTCTTCACAGACTCCTGCAGATATAAGTACCATAATGAATTGTAGATTATTGCTGTTAGATTCACTGCAACCTCCCGCACACAAGCAAATAAGGCTGTAATAATGAATTTCAGGTCATTGCAGTTAAATGCATACAGTGCAACATAATGCAGTTCTCTGCTGTCACTTAAACATTCAGATGTGTCCACCAATTACTGCTAATTTATTGACTCTGTATACCTCAGTTGTCGGAGTCTGATTACCTATCTTTTTTAAAGCTTAACATCTTGTTTGCTTTGGCAGAGGAAATTGTCTCTCCCTATATGACAACCCAGAGTATTTCCTATCCGGTACTGTCCACTGTCTGTTAGGCATTCTTCAGTCTTACTAATATCGGCAGTGGATATTATAGCAATAACCCACGCCTGGGTGTGGGTAATGCTAAATTTACCCATGGTTGGCGTGGTTTGGTCCCGAGGGACCAAACAAAGCCAACCGTGGGTAATTTTAGCATTACCCACACCCAGAAGTGGGTTATTGCTATTATACCATGACATTATTTAAGAAAAGAAACTATTACTTTTCTTAAATAATGGCATAGTATAATGCCTGTTTGCTGCCCTTCCGCAGATGTCTGGCATCGCGGCAGTTCTGATGTACCTTGGCGCCTGCGCAGTACATCAGAGTTGAGCAGTAACGGAGAAAGCAAGTTCTCCGCTGCTTTTTTATAGCTATGTTAAATGAGTTTAACATAGCGAGACAGTTTTAAAATAAGCAACGGAGATGTCCGTTGCTTATTTTAAAACTGTCTCGCTATGTTAAACTCATTTAACATAGCGAAACTAAAAAAGCAACGGAGATCTTGCTTTCTCCGTTGCTTTTTAAACACTGTCTCTATGTTAAATGGGTTTAACATAGGGAGACAGCTTTAAAATAAGCAACAGAGATCTCCGTTGCTTATTTTAAAGCTGTCTCGCTATGTTAAACCCATTTAACATAGCGAGACAGGTTTTAAAAATCCGGGTTATACTAATGGAAAAAAGTCCGGGCGACCGGACCTTTTTCCATTAGTATAACTCTATTTACAACGGGCACGCTGGCCAATCAGCGTGCACGTTTTGGGGGGGGTCATGGTATAATAAAAATGTATACAGTGTGGTGGAGCTTCTTTTTTACTGCCTTTGTTAGAGAGAGAGAGAGAGAAACAGTAATGGTACACATAGGTAAATTTTTGCATAGTGATATACTTTGAAGTAATCTTTTCTGTAACTGCAATGTCTTTATAATCATCAGTGCTTTAGTCTTATGCACAGCACAGAAAATGACTTCTAATTTGTCATGCTCAAGGTTTTTTATTCTGATGAAATGTTAGTATGTTACAATATGCAAGTAATCTCCGTGGTATCCCTAAATTCTCAAACAACCCACTAAACAAGTATAGTGGGTCCAAAAACAAAGTGGTGTAAGAACCTTCTCTGTGTGGAAGGTCTGTGTACTTAATAAAGGATTTTTAACTGGAATCAGACTGCTTACACTCCTTGGATTACTTTGGAATACATAGTAATTCTGTATAATATTTCAAATTATATATGTATTATTTTTTTGACTTGGGATGAGTTCAAGTTTACTACTTCTGCTACCATTATCTGATCTGATTAATGTACAGAGATTAACTAGATGTATATTGATCGAAAATCTTCCACACAGAGAAGTTTCTTACACAGTTTTATGTTAAAATATACCATGAGTGTTAAAGTGAAGTCCTTTTGAACAAATATAATGCATTTCTCAAACATTCAGGATTAAAAAAAAGATCTCTCTTTAACAAACTGTTCTGTCAGTTACAACTCCTGCTTTACTACAACAGCTCTGGCACTTCTTGAAAAATGCAGGTGGAGTTTTTCAGTACTTAAAGGGCTACATATTGATAGCCTTAGAAAACCTGTAGTTTTAACTACTTTAGAACTTGTAGTTTCAAGTATAGCATTTTGTTGAGGATTTCCAGGTATTATAAAGATGTTAGAGCAGCTCTGAGAACAATGCAAATCAGGAAGTAAATAATAATCCGGTTACAGAGACCGTGTTACGAGCACTGTGACCACAACTGCTGGCGGTCTGTTTACAAGGGAGTGAAAAAAATACCTAATTTTCTTATGTCTAGCATGACTTTTATAAAGGGGATTTCAAATTATTTATGGGACCAGAGTACGAAGTAGTAAAATGAGTTAATGATAGTGTGATAAGCTCCATGGCAGCCGTTTTGTTGTTAGACAAATAACAATGCAAAAAGTACTTGGTCATTTTGATGCATTAGAATGGCTCAGAATGCAGAGCCACAATGTAAATATATTTGTTAGTTCCATTGTGGAGTTTTCCGTTTAATTGTCAATAAGCTTTGCTACCCATAACCAGTACCAAGGCCACTCTTGCTTACCTGATCGTTTGTGAATTCACTGAGTGTTGTATCACTATTCTTGGAACAAAGTCATTTTTTTCAATGTGAACTTCAGGCTTCAGTGTTAATTAATCTTGGCATCACTCCTGATCATTATTTTCATGGATCTGATTTTATGTTGCATTTAAGGGTGTGGGAGGGCGTGTATTTATTTTTTGTTGTTTTTGAGATGTGGAGGCTGCGTTTGTGTTCGATGATAATGGTATCTTTTTGACCTGATTTACATTGATCTCCATGTGGCATTCAAAAGGTTCCCTTGTTGAATAGGAAGTGCTTGGGTTGAGACTCTGCACCTCCCGATAGACGCCATGCATAGTACAGTTCTTGGACAAAGTGGATTGTCCTGCTGTTGTGGTTGTGCTTTTATTTGAAGATTTTAAGTACTGTGGTGTTTTGCTTATAAATAATCACAAGAAGGATTGTGAAATTAACCAGTAGATTAGGCCTGAATTGATGTGTTTTTTGGAAGTGAGAACTGATATCTCAGATATAGGTCTTTGTTGACTGTTCAGTCTACTTTCCCGTTTTTACTTGAGCTTTTAAAAATGGGGTAATGATAAAAAAAAAAAAAGAAAAAAAGTTGCAGACTCAAGCATTGATAGGAAGTTTTTTCTGAAAGACTGGACCTTAATCTTGTTTTCTGGTGAGAAGTTTAGTGCTTGGGAAGAGTGCTGAGCTTTTGCACTTATCGTCAGGCAGAGCCAGGTGAATGTGCTTCATGCATTTTATAAAGCTGTAACTCTGCAGTTTGTATTAGAATTTGAGTTGTTTGCCTTAGATGACCTGCTAGGATAATTCAGGAGCCCCCAGATTGAGATTGAGCCCGTGTCTGGGGAAAATATAGGTGTACTCTTCCCTCCTTGGGCCAATCATTGAATACAATGCCCCATTTGGCATGTACCTTGGTAGACGCCTACAATAACTGGAGAGGCCGCAAAAATAACTCACAAAGAGGATCTTAGGCCTTAAACACGTGTCCTATATGGACAGATGCAAAAAAACTCCAACTATTCTCCGTCTCATATCGCCTACTTGGAGGCGATCTCTGCTTGACTTACAAAGCCTTGTCTGACCCAGCTGCGTTCGAAATGCTACATCTAAAGAAATCCCAATCCCTCCGCACTACACGCTCCAGAGACCCCAGGCTCATTACCACAATCAACAGAACAAGCTGGAGGGACAGGTTCATAACCCTGAGACTGCCCATGCTATGGAATAGACTTCCCGTACATGTCAAGCGGAGCGCCTCACTGGCCCTCTTCAAGAGAAATATTGATGAGTAGATGGGAAATAGAAAATTCACCCCGGGGATCACTCCAGTGGCTCTACTTGACAGAGGCACTGGGAACTAAGGTCGGGTGGTATGATGCCAGGGTAGTCCTATGGGCTAGGCTTGTAAAGGCTGCAGGGCCATTAGCCTAGTACACGCCTATGAACCTATGATGTGCTGTTGTAATTCTTTTACCACTTTGGTTATCACCAGGAGAAAATGAAGGAAAGCAAGTGAAAACTAAACAAGTCTGGAAGTCTGACCAGCTGTATGTTGCTATACTGAAATATTAAAAACTAGGTTCTTTGCTGGCTAACCAGGTGTATTGATGGTCAACCTAATACAATTAAAATTGCCCATTTTGTTACCTTTTGATAATTGTTTCTATCGTAGATGTTTTAGAAGCATACTGATCTCCTTGTACAGTGGGATAACACCTTGACTGCTGCTTACTCATGCTGCTTTTGGTGGAGCAAGATCTGGAGCTGGCTGGGATGGACAGGAGTGAGGCTGTCCTGTGAGTAATGAAGTTTCTTAAAGATGAAGTGCAAAGGTCCAAAACGGAATATCGTAAAAATATTTTTTTTCTCCCATTTTTTGCATGATCCATGATCTGTGTACAGGTAATTATCCATAGAAGCAGTCTTTTTAAACAGTGGGAGGCATGATTTTTTCTGAAATTTAGTTTTTAAAAAGTGCCCGTGCCCTCTTTGTTCCAGTGTCGTCCAGCTTCTGTTTCCTTCAAAGCACAGTCAAAGTTTGTGTTGATGCATTTTGGGGTTGCATTAATCTAGACTCTTAATATCTGGCATTTCTGACTGATTAACTGCAATAAAATATTTTTTAGAATTGCAGTTAAAGATGAACATAGAAATAAGCATCAAAATAAGGGAATAGTTGTGCCACATTACTTTAATTCACTTGCAAAGTAAATATAAAGAAACACTGATGCAGATGCATATGTATGTTAAGAGTTTAAAATGTCTGAAGCAGCTTAAACTATTTGCTGCAACTTCCTAGACCCAGAAGAACGTCCTTAAAATATGTGATATGATGACATTCTTCTGGTGTAGTGCCTTCATTGCGTTACTCATCAGGACGTACAAGTGGGAACATTTAAGGCATGTTTTTAGTATTTATTTCCTAATTGTACTGCACTTCAGTGCATTGGAAGTCCACAGAATTACAGGAGGAATGCAAAAATTCACAGTTTCAGAGAATGTAAAAGATAAGGCACTAAGGCTGATCTCTGAAATTTAAGTTCTGCGTGGTGATGGGCCAAGTAATCTGACTCAGTCTAATGGGGCATGATGTATATAGCTTGTCTAGGAGTGGGTGAACTCTAGGTGAGGATTAGTGAGAATGAGTAGGAATACCTGTTTGCTTTTCTGGTCCTCTTTCTATTCTGCAGTACACTTTTCTGACTGCAAAAGCAAGGATGTTAGACATGGAGGGTAAAGCCAATATACCTCCAGTAGTGTAAGAATTACATGTCACTTACAGACAAATCTTTCAAGCTTGCTTAGTGTCTTCCCACATCCACGCCAAACCTTTCAGAGCTAGTATATATTTCTCTAATTCCCATTAAAGCCTAAGTGCCACTTAAACTATTTAGATAAGCTTCTCATATTGTTTTGCTTACTGCTTTTTCCTTTGTTCACATTGTTTTATCAATACACAGTTCATCTTTTTTCTCTTGCATTTTGAACCTTGCTTATTTGATTCTAAAATTAAATCCCTGCCATGTAATTGAAGTATCCACTTATTTCATTTTCCTGTTCTTCTATTTTTGCATTTTTTTCAGGAAATAACAAATTAAGCAACTTGTTGAGTCAGCTACTTGGAATGTATGGGTGTGTATTTGGGAAGTTGAAATGATTCCTCTTGGTTGTGGCAATCACTAAGCATTTTCCTCCAGATTTCTCCTTTGCTTAATTTCATGGCATCCCTGAACAAGGTTTAATGTAGTGTGATATATTCCTTATTTGTTTTTCGAGCAAGCATCAACAGTTAACTGACATTAAGTAAATGTTTTGATTAGTTGCTTTTTATTTGAGCAGGTCTTTTTGTACTGCAGTTTAATTCATACAAAGGGACTAGTATTTTTTTTAACTCCTGACTTGATTATTTTAGTCCTGAGGATTTAGGCTGTGACCTTTTAACAAGCTGCTTTCTTTAATTCAGAATTTTATTCTAGGAGCCTGCATTTGCTTACTGTGCAACTCTGAGCAAGTCACTTAATTGGACAGTGCTGCAGAGCAGTTATTAATTTGCACCAGGCTCTTTAATGGACTTCTGGGCCATGTGCCCTATCTATGTACCTATTTGTGCAAATGTATACTGCTGCAGTATGGATATATTTAACTTGCTGTCTTGAAAGTTGGCTTATTTTCACTGGCACTGTACATATACTGGCTTCTGTGGCAGTGCCACAAGTTCTCTTTTTCTATCTACAAGATACATGATTAGTTTTCAATGTGCCATTCAGTGAAATAACATTCAAAATAAACACTTGCCAGCACATATTGTTGATTGCAATAAAAAGCACCCCAAAAAAGTGTTCTTGCAGATTGGCAAGCTTACCTCCATCCCCCATATCGCTGCATCAGTCAGACATTGTTCAACTTAAAGGAAAAGGAGAAACTTAATTTCCCCCAAAGTACTGAAGTCTTGCTAATGTCCGTGCATTGTTTTCATTAAAATACAGAATTCATTAGAAAGTAGTCCAGTTCCTGTTGCAGCAAAACATTGTGTGACAAAGAGCAATCCTATTATGTTTACCACTTAACTGATATCCCCATGTTGAAAAGCAAATTTTTCATCACTGACCCTCCTTGATGGTCCTAGGCATAAGTGATCCTTTCTAGCAGTCAGAAATTGGCTTTTTTGTTTCTCCAAAAGTTTGTGTTGGAGAGAGATGCCCATGTGTGATAGTGAAGTGCTGTGATGTCATGTGTTGACTGTGTAAGTACTCTCTTGCCCTGTGTTTTTTTTTTGCCACATACTTCATTTAGCTGTTGATAAGTCAGCAGTCACAAAGGGTATGCTTAAGTAAAATGTATTTTTTGTTTCATGTCTTGAAATTGGCCATGAAATGAAAGAAAGTGGGTCTTTTTTCCTCCCTTCACTTGGTGGGTGAGCCAATCCTCCGCACCATAAGCTTCATGTGGAGTAGTGGTAAGTGCCCAGATTTTCTGGAGATGAGCCTTTACTTTTTCAGCCTCTCAGAATTTTCCTCTACTGGCAGGGAACTTGATCCTGTCCTAGTTTTCCTTTTGGTGGAAGGACCTGAAACCTGGGGAAGGTACACCTTCATCTTACATCATGGCAGGGGAGAATCTTGGGGTGTTTGTAACATCTTCTCTTACCTTGTTGGCCTTATGCTGCATCTGGAAATAATCCTTGCAGTCTTGATTATACTCTAGGTGAAGTCTTTGTTACCTGGGCCCTCCCTTCTGTCTCTGTCTTGGGTTGGGGGATTCATGTGGTGATCCATTTTTCTTTCTTTTTTTTCTTTTTCCTTTTTAGGTGCTTGAGTCACCTCTGTGAAAGTTCATTCTCTCCGTTAAATACCAGTGGATGGTTTGGTGCATGTATCTCATCACTACTCTCTGTAAGTGGTTTGCTTGCTGCCATTTATTTGGCCATTCTTTGCACAGCACCTTTTGCACACGCTGATTGGCTGCTCATGGCTGTGTTTGAGTGAGTGTCCTTGAAACCCTGATCTTGGAACAGAGGGAAGATGCTATTCACTTTCTCCAGATTTCTTTTGATGGTTGGACATCTTCATTTTGAAATGTAGGTAAAGCTTGTGAGACCATTCCTTCCCTGTGCTTCTCTTGGGAAGGAGCCTTTGGACCTTGGTTCTTTTTTTTTTTTCTCCACTTGTCTCCATGAAGTCAGTGCCAGTGGGTGCTTTTGATCATCCCTCCCCTGGAGTCAGGGTTGTATGTGTTTATTTTGGAAACGTAGAGTTATTCTTCCAATTTTGTAACTGTGTTTTTTCTGTTTATCATCCCGTGGTATGGTGAAGTAGCACCTTGTGCAGACATTCTAAAGCAGAGTCCTGAATAGTCTTTGGGGCCTTTTCTTCTCAAGGGTTAAGCCATTCTGCCATCTAGCATACTGGGTGGTTGTGAAGGAAATATAGTGATCTAGATGACGGAGGAACTACCTCTAGGTCTCCTAAAGTAGGCCCTAGCATCTTGGTGGACATAGCTTTGGTCCAGATTTCTTTTTCTCCTTTTATTTTGAACCTGGTACTCGGGGGTGGGGGGGGGGGGGTTAAAGTCTTTCCTGTGCTCTTTGATGTTTGAAAACCTATTTTGAGTCCCAGCCCATGGCAGCCTTGATTGGGTTGTTTTTTCTTGATACACTTGCTCAGGTGCCTGGCATCACTCTGTTTCTGGTCATGTATGCCTGGCTGAAAGTTTCCCAGAAGACATAAGCTTTAGGCCATTTAGCGAATGTCCATTTTGATCGGATGGAGCTTTTTGGATGGGGATTACATCCATTGTGGGATGCTTTCATAGTTGTTAAGCAGTCTTCATTTGTTTTTCTTTTTTTCCACACGGTTTACACATGCTGTTACAGAAAATGGAGGATGACATGCAGATGCCTTTGTGTGGGACACAGCTTCTGCTAGTTTCCTCTCTTTTTGCATTGATTTGGTCCTGTACTTGGTCAGGCATGCCTTTCTCTGGCTCCTAGGGAGATGGACACTTTTGAGGCTGGAGCTTGTCTTGTTCCTAGGAAGACAGAAGTTTGAGTTGTTGCTAACAAAGAGCATCTGCCTTGGACCCTCCCTTATTTGGGCCTTCTTCTACTCTCCTCTTTGAGTTGTCTTGTTCATGGCAGTGCTAGGCTGTGAGAAAGCCTGCCTTTCTGGATGCTGCACCATACCAAGGGTGGCTCCCTGTCTCCTTCATGGTAATGTTTCTCAGAGAATGTACTAGGTTATTTGGAAGTTTCCCTGTGAAAATACTCTTCTTCCTGGTGGCTGTTCAAAGTTATGGCCTTTTCACCTGTCGGTCAGACCATAGGGCTGTTTGGGGTTGCCTTCTAGGTGAAATGGGGGCTTCTACTTTCAAGATTGTGTGCTGTGCCACCATTTTTTGACATGTTGGTTGATGTCTTACTTCTCTAGGCAGGAGTTGTTGAGTTTCTTGTGGTCCTCCATTCCCTCCAAGTCCATCTTCCAGCAGTGTTTCATGGGATCACCTCCTACTTTACTAGGTGTCTGGGGGCTGGGGGAGGCTAGGTGCCCCTCTTTTAACATCCTCCTGATCCCATATGGAGATCCTTATCTAGTGGCATTCCCACAGAGTTTAATAACAGCCTTCCCTTCTTTGACTTCCCTGTTCCCTTTTGGGCTGATGTTCATACCCCTTCTTTGTCCCTGGGCTTTGGAGCCCATGATTAAAGAAGGAACCCTTCTCATTCTACTCAGTGGTGGGGGATAGTGAGCTTCTGAGAGTATCTTTCCCCACTGGAAGCTGTTACTGTTGTGTACCCCTTTCTTGCTAAGGATTAGTGACATCTTTTCAACCTGGTTGTGTGGTGGATCTCTGGAGCAGGCATTTGGAAACCTGCACAATCTGAGGTAAATTTTCATTCTGTCCTCAGCCTGTGGGTTCAGATCCGTTCCTTCTGATCTGACTCAGCAGTTAAAATAGCTTGTGGTAACTCAAAAACTCTTGAGCTTCTCCCTTACCTATAACGTACCCCTCCCAAGTACCCCAGATCTTGTTTGCCACTATTTGTGTTAGATGTGGTGACCAGTTGCTCTTGTGCAGATAATTTTTTTCCCTTTAAATCTTGCTAACTAGTACTATAAAGTTCTCCATTTTCTCCTTACAAGCTTAGCCTCTATCCCTTACCTAGCGACTACTGTATTTTAGATTTTTTTCCCTCACTTTTATTCCTTCTCATTTCCATATGAAAGTAACTTTGAATACTATTGTTAGTATTCTCTCTTTTACACTCTTTTCTTACCATTGTTGGTATTTTTTTCTTTTTCCACTTTTTCTTTGGCTCTTAAAAAAAAAAAAAAAACTTCTATTCTTACATCATTTTTTTCTCTGTCACTTGTTTGTTTTGTTGTGATGGAAAGGCATTGAATGAAAAGGCTGGCTTCAAAAAACGTGGGAAATGCTGCAGAATGCCATATTTGAACTCTAATACATTTTGTGTTTATTGTTTGGGACCCTTCCACCTCCAGGAAGATTGTTCAGTCTGCCACGCGTTCAGCATAAGGCTCTGGTTGAACACAAAAACAAATAGATTCTTAAAGGTTTGCTGTTTTCGGCTTTCAGTGAGGCACTGTCTGGAGCTACTTCCCTAGCGAAACAAAAAAAAGGGGGGGGGGGGGACAAGTCAGAACTGTCAAGCCCTTCCTCTAAGACATCTGAAAAAGCAAAGAACCTATCTCCGTTCTGACTTTTCTGTTGGCTCCAACATTTAAGAGACCTAGACTTTCAGACCCGAAGATAAAAATTTGACACCGTATGGGTCTGTTTACTTCTTAGGATCCAACTTCAGATAAAACAAGAGATTCCTCATATTCGACACCGAAATCAGTGGATTTGACTACATACCTACTTGGTTTACCCAGGACCAAGTGTTCGCCATCATTGGATCCAGTTCCATTCTTAGCTCCTTCTCACTTTCTGGAGAGGCCAAGATCACCCTCCATTGTGCCACTCATTTTTCTAGGAGTTTGACCAAAGATGACGTGGAGAAATTGGTGAGAAAAATTCTTTGGGTGCAGGGTATGTCAGGGTTTCTTTGGCTCCTACCCCTTTGGGTCAGGAGTTCCAGACATTTACTCTAACCCTCCTTTACTTCCTACTTCTGTAACTTCATTCGAAGCTTCAGAGTTGTTGCATCCAAGCTGCCTAGCTCCATCTGCATCGGATCTGAAGATGCCTCTGTCCTCAGATTCAATGTCTGCTCTAAGTTCTTTGGATTAGTTGGAGCCAGAGGCCTCTTGAAGCTGTAGTTGCCTTGTTTTCTCCAAGGTGTTGTAGTCAACTCCGAAGTTTTTGGAGCCATATCTGCACCTTGGGGCTTTTGCTTGGATTAGGTCGGCTCCAGCTTTTGCTTTAGGAGGATTATCCTCAGAGCAAGGAGAGACTAGGATCCAGAGGCTTGCCTTCTCGGATCCGGAGTCCTATCTTGCCCCCTGAGAGGGGCAAGGCTCTGGATCTAGAAGCTTGCCTTCTCTGATCCGGAGCCCTGTCCCTCTCAGGGGAAGTCAGCCATTGAGGTTTTGAAGAGAGCCATATCTGCTTCAGCAGCTCAGATGGTTTCTACCCCATTAAATCCTCCTCTCCCAACCTAGTCATCTCTGCGTACATAGTCGCAACCTTTTTCTCCACAGGGACAGCAAGTACCGAAACCCCAGGCTTCTCACCAGGCCATTGCTGCTCTTCTGATAATTCCCCAGAGCATCCCACTGAGGAGGTCTATAAGAAGAAGTTGTGCAAGAGGAAACCCTTTGGAATTTCCCAGAGGAATCTGTCACTGAAGACTGAGACTTTGATGAGGTACTAGGGTCCCCAAGGTCACCCCCTGATGTCTCCTTTGGAGAGGTGTCAGGAAGCCCAACAATCCTTCATCTGTGTAGTCCTTGTACCTGGAGGCTTTTGGTTCCCTCCTGGCTACCTCCTGGGTAACTCCACCAGCTGATGAGCTCATTGTGTTGATCTCTCTGCAGGCAAGGAAGGCCCCTGACAACCATTGAGCCGATTCCCTGGAGACTGGACAGAATTATTACTGCTGCTGAAGACGAGCAATATTGAACTAAAGGTGTGCCTGTAGATGCCGTTGTCCTGACGGCGGCCACGAAAAGGGACTAGCTGAGGAATGTTCCCCTAGCCATCCTCCCAACAAGGAGTCTCTGGTGATGGATAAGTTGGGGAAGCGTGTCTATGCTTCAGTAATCTTCTCCTTACGTTCCCTGAACTACCTGGCACATTTCATTAGGATATAGAGGGATCTGATTTAAAGAGCTTTCAGATAACCTCACAGGATCCATTTCTGAGGAAGTACAGGTCTCTGTTACTTTTCAGTTGGCTACCTTGCAGTCCATTTCTAGCTCTTCCATGGGGCTCGTATCTCATGCAACTAAAAGAAAGAGTAGAGAAACTGGTTCAGGCATTTCCATAAGGAGGCATACCTGGATGTGCTTGTTTGATTTTTCAGAGCCTTTTAAGTCTATGTTCGTCAATGCTCCTTTTGACGGCGCGTCCTTATTTGGCCCTAAGGTAAAAGATACTTTGTTCAGGTACGAGAAAGATTATGTTTCCTTACGATCTGTATTAAAGTCCCGTAGATAAGGTTGCATTTGAGTAGTTTTTGATATTTATATTCATATTTATTAATAAGGTTTTAATATCACACAAACATATACACATATATTTTTTGTATTCTCTGTATTTTTGCATACATATACACTTTTAAGAATGTTTTATATTTCCTGATGATATAGTATTTTTATTTGCATTTTTATATGGTAATTTAGCTAGGCTTATATGTGAGAGTTTTTATCTGTTATTCATATACATGATTTTATTTATTAACTTCTGAAGTATTAGAGAAAGTCTTTACTTTCATGTCTATTTTCATCTATATATTATTGTTGCTGCTATTTTATGTGTTAACCCTCTTGATGCAATGAGCTTTTTGTTGTCTTTGAAAGAAATTCTTAAGGTGTATTTAATCAATTGATTAATTCCTCACACAATGCCTATTGGAGAGTTTGAATTAATTAGATAATTAGACTATGTTTAAATAGGATGAATTTGTTTTATTTTTTGATCTGAAGAAGCGTAGCAATACGCGAAAGCGCTCATCTGTATTTTTATACAATAAAGACTTTGGTTTTTACAGTTGCTGCTGCCGTTCCTGTGTTAGAGACTGTACGTGTTTTGTTGCTCGTACGAGAAAGATGTGAAGACCCC
Source organism: Protopterus annectens (assembly GCF_019279795.1). Lineage (NCBI taxonomy): Eukaryota > Metazoa > Chordata > Ceratodontiformes > Protopteridae > Protopterus > Protopterus annectens. Next base: position 1,273,789,810 of record NC_056732.1, on the reverse strand, counting down.
GTCTGCCATGGGGCACATGTTTCTCCGCTCCTTAAGGATTATTTTCCAGAAATCAGCGAAGTAGTGGAAAAATGTGGTTCAGTAAATCTCAAGGGTCTTTTCAAGGCACACATGGAAATCGTTCCCCCATGGGCAGAGGGGACCCACAGAACCAGTGGTCCAGCGAAACTTTCTTTGGCAGACTCTTCCAGGGCTCCTGAAAGGAGGCCCAGGCAGTCAGGGATTGACCGTCCCTGCACTGGAGAGCCTGGCTAGAAATAACGTCAGACACCTGGGTGCAGAAGATCATTGTCAGAGATTATATTATACCATTTTCCGTTCCTCCTCCTCATTGCAAGAAATTCCCCAATGTTCTACCCAGTCAGAGGGAACAAGCAGCTATATGGGTACAAAAGCTGCTAGAAAAATAATTTGTCCGAGTGGTCCCGCCAGACCAGAGAGAATCCGGAACTTAATAAAGATTCTTTTTAGTGCCAAAGAAAACGGGGAATTGGAGACCAGTCTTGGAACTCAGTAACTTGATCGAAGTCATTAGACACAACAAGTTCTGATTGGTCATGATTGACTACGTTCTCCAGATGTGTTCATGTCTAGGAATATCCATAAACTACAAGAACTCCTATCTAGAGCCCAGTCAAAGTTAAAACTTTTTATAGGAGCAATTCTCAGTACAAAAGAAACAATAGCCTCACTCCTCCGCTTCAAGAGTGGAAACTATCAGATTGCAAGTCATGAAAATAATCTGCAGCAACAAGATCTCAGCATGACTGGTTCTTCAAACTGCAAGGTCCATGGCAGCTGCAATAACTCTAGTTCCTAGTCCTGCTGGCGAGATTTCACATGAAAATTCTGCAGTGGCTGCTATCAGCGCAGTGGTCTATCCTTCACCAACCAATGTCAGCTTGGATAGGGATCACCAGTTTATGCAAAAAAAGATCTCAGATGGTGGATTCACTCAGATCAAATTCTACAAGGTCGTCTGTGTATTTTCCCCCAGCCCATGGCTTCAGTGACCACGGATGCTTCCCAACTAGGGTGGGGATGCATTTTCTGGGGAAAACAGTCCAAGGCACTTGGTCCCCCACAGAGTTCAGCTTGCATATCAGCGTCCTAGAGATGAGAGCAATGCTCTTAGTGTTGCAGGCTTTCAAGGGTGCTCTCCCATTGGGGATGATTGCAGTTTAAACAGACATGTCAGTACATCAACAAACAAGGGGGGAACCAGATCGTACTCTGTGTGGTAATGGTCAGTCTCATCCAACTGCTTTTTCATAGCAACGCATATTCCAGGGAAGTCCAATGAGATAGCAGACAGATTGAGCAGATGCATTTTTCTACCTCACAAATGATCCCTCAATCAAAATGTGATGGAAAGGTTATTCCATCAGTGGGGTTGGTCAGCCTTGCTGTGATCTTTTCGCAGCAGCTACATCGCCCTGAGCCACCCACATGGGGAGTCGCAGAGGATGCTCTTCTTTACGACTGGCTCCCCCAGTCTTCTTTTTGCCTTTCCCTCTGTCTCCATTAATCCCAAAATTTCTACAGAAAGCATCCAGTTTAAAGAACAAAGTAATCCTCATTGCATGGTATTGACCTCGACAGATTTGGTTCCACTTCCTTTTGCCTCACTTCACCAACTGTGGATTCTGGATCCAACTCCAGATCTCCTGTCTCAACTGGCAGGCATGATTCACTGAGATATAGCAAATATCAAGCTGACTGCTTGGCTTCTCCAATCCCATTAATAGCCAGACAGCCAATGTTCTCCTCTCCAGTATGACATGTACTCCTGTCTTCTCATAAGCCATCTAAATGTAAGCTATATTCCAGTAAATGGAAATGATTAGTTCACTGGGGACTGCAAAATAACACTGACCCCTTCTCGGCTCCTGTTCATGATATTCTTGTATTTTCAGCACAACTTTCAAAGAAGGGTTGGCTTCTTCGACAGTCAAAGTCCAATTAGCAATATCCAATTTTCATATTGGTTTCCAAAGTTCTTCAATTGCTTCACATAAATTGTGCAAAGCTTTTCTAAGAGGAACTCTACTCTACTTTTAAAGCCCCCTTATAAAGACCCCACTCCCCCCTTGGGACCTAAATTTGCTGCTGTAGGCTATCATACACCCCCCGCTTTTGAACCAGCAGCTACGTGCGATGTCAGTTTCCATTCTTGGAAGGCGATTTTCTTGGTAGCCGTAACTTCTGCAAGATGAACTTCAGAGGTTCAAGCCTTGTCTTCCCAACCACTTTATTTGATTTTTCACAAAGACACAGTATCTCTGTTTACTAATTCATCAGTCCATCAGTTTACCAGTATTTTTTCCCAAAATTTGAGAACAAAGGTGAATACTTGCTACATTTATTAGATGTTCACAGACAATTGCATTTTTACCTTCATAGAAGCAAGGATATCAAGAAATCTGACCAATTATTTGTTTCCTTCTCAGAAATTAAATTGTTTAAACCAGTCACCAAAGTAACCTTGTCCAGATGGCTTACCAACTATATTTCTTTTATTTAGAACTGATTGAGCATTGGCTTACCGAAACCTTTACAAGGCCATTCAACTAGAGCAATGGCAACATCATCTATCTTCCAGTCTAGAGCGTCTATGGATGACATTTGTGCAGCAGTGACTTTGGCTACTCCCGATACATTTGTTACTTATTACAAATTGGATCTAGTCTCCAGGGGTAGTGCATCTTTCGGTGCAATGATGCTGAGGAACATTCTTCCTCGAGACCACCCAGGATCCAAGGTAGCTGGATATTCTGTTCCATAGGTTGAGGATAGACTGAAAATTGACATCATCAGGTAAAGAAGTTATGTACTCACATAATGTTCCATCTGTGTTGCCCATTTTCTTTCTTCCTCAACTCCTCACCCACCAGCTCCCTACCTTTGTACTCCTAAAAGAGCGAGTATTCTTAAGCTGGCACCTCCCTTTTACTGAGCTCTAGATTTAGTCTTTCTCTGGAGCCATTTGATATTTTTCTTCTACTTCTATTAGCAAACAAGATTTGAGGTACTTGGCAAGGGTGCCGTATGGGTAAGGGAGAAGCTCGAAAGTTTTTTGGTTACTAAGAGCAATTGTAATTGCAGAGTCTGATCCAAGGGATCTGATCTGAACCCATAGGATGAGGAAGAATGAAAATGGACAACACAAATGTAACATTATGCTGAGTACATAACTTCTTTTTTATTTCACTGGGGGACTGTGATCCTCTCGTTTGCTTATCACCCCCATGTGTGACAGGGAGGAAGGTTGAGCTATATTTTTGAGAAGTTTTCAACTGTAGTTTTCCAAAGGCCTTGAGATTTTCCCTAAGTCCAGCAATTATGGGGGCTTGATATTTGTCTTGGGCAGCAATTTTTACCTAGGTCAGTGACTGTCATTGGCTATGGAGTCCCTTTCCTGACATTGGGAGGACCCTAAAGGTGGCTGTTAGCCATGGGGACAGTCTCCTTCTAGGTTCAGTAGGTATAATTTTTCTAGAAGACAGAGCAGTACTAGATGCCTGCCAGAGCATGGCTGTAAGATTCTGTAGATGCTGGAGGCCACTGGCTAATGCATAATTTTTTCTAGGTTCCTCTTCAGCTCTCTACACATGTTAAGGTGGGACTGAGATCCTTCTATAATCAGGCACACTTCTCAGTTAGGGCTATCTTCTTTCACATCTGGGAAAACATTTTTTTCTCCTCTTAATTTTGCAGAGGATGGGATAGCTTTGGGTTTTAGGTGATATGCCTCCCTCCTTTCGTAATTTGGTCGGAGGGACTGCAGATTGAGTTTTGTGGCTGTTGTTTTGGGGAGGATGTTATGATCCCTCTGCTTTAGGGAAGGGGGCTTGGTTCTGTCCTCCTGGAGTGTATGTTTTGGAGGGGCTTACTGCCCTTCTGTCATGGAAGATTGGGATTGTTATGAGCCTGTAGTTTATCTTCCCAACCCCTATCCCCTTGTGGATGAGGAGGAAGGCATTGGTTTGCTTCTTCAAACTGCTGTTATTGGGAGTTCATTTTATTGCAGGTCTACAGTGGCAAGGGCATAAAACTTCCAGAACTTGTTGGCCTGTTTGAGGTGGTTAGCTTGTTCCTGTCTGTACTTTTGTTCTGTAGACTACAATCTTTACCATGGCTTTTGAATTTTGAATAAACTTCCTGTAGTTCTCCTTTATACTGTTCCTGGTGTTATTCCAGCATCCCCGGGAAGTTGTTCTGAATGATATTATACTCTGCCCTAGGCAGGTATGTATTAATATATCTCTTGCTAGCAGTGAGGGTTACTGAACTGTGATTGGTGTAAGGGATAATCTATTCTTAAGACCCATCAAGGAGAGCTCCTTCTGTAGATCATTTGATATGGTAAGAATAAATCTGTTGAATTTCTGGTAATATAAATTTGCTCATTGGCAAAAAAGGAATGAAGCCACTGTAATGTCACAGACTGTCACACCATTTACCTTTTAAATCAAGCTGGTCTTCCAGAACTGGACTTTTGATCTCAAAATTATGAATATGCCTTGATTATTCTAACCCTAAACTCTTCACAGAATATTTTGTTATTTTAGTTGTTGTTGTGTCTTTCGGCTTTTCCTGGTTAGGGGTCGCCACAGCGGAACTCCGGTCCGCTAATGATTGGCAGTAGATTTTTATGTGCCGAGTTGCCAGCCATGACGCACAACCTTCAACGAAGGTACGCCCATTCATGCATGTCTCCACACAGAAGACGCTCTAGCTGTGAATCAAACAGGACAACGTCTTACTGTGAGGCGACGACGCTACCGCAGCATCACCACTGCAGTCTAGACTTAAATAAATGTTGCCAGTTCACTGCATTTTTTTGACACAGAAAATCGTCACTGTATCTCACTACAAAAAGTAAACTGCATACCAGTTATGACGAGCCACCATATTGCTGATTCCCTTCCCTTTAAATGTTACATCTGGACTGTTGCCCCCTGTGGCAAAGAGGTTAGTGAAAGTCTCAACTCTGTGTACCGTGCGCTCAAATAACCTTAAAAATCCAAAAAAAAACAAAATTCCCTTTGGTATAGTGGAATATTTTCAGTAAAAATATTTCCTGCAGCATAGACTGAACACCTTCTGCTGCTCTAGAGATATTGGTTTATGCAATTCTAGTTATTGCATCACATTACAAAATATGTTGACCTTCTGGGAGCTCTACTGCAGTTGATTATGTATCGTGATATATTATAAATTGTTATATTAAAATTTGTGTTTTGGGAACTAGGCATTTGCAGATGCAGTGCTTAGTTTCTGGTTGTAGGAGTCTTGGATGAAAGGTTGTTTTAATTTTATTATTTTTTTAACATTTTCTTCAACTATGTGTGGTCTCAAGACTTAGTAAGGGGTATAGGCTTCATATCGGGAGGTACAGAAGATGTCATTTTTTTTCTTGGGTTTAGTTGCATTGCTTTGTACTTTGACCTCATTACTGATTAAGCTGTTTGCTGAATTTAACTATGTATTCAGAAGAATAGCCTTGTTAATAACTAACGTACTTTTGGTGACTTTCCATTGTACATGTTTGTTCTGTTTTACATGCCTTTTCTTTTATGTTTTATATGCTTGCATGCAAATATTTGTGTGTTCCATCTGTGTTTTATACTTAACGTTTATCCGTGTACTTCCTAAAATGTAAGGCTGACTGCATTTTCCAATTATATAATAAAGTTAGTATTAAAACATAGATAATTGAGTTATGTACATAAGGACTAAAAAAGACCAAATGATATCCATACTTGTAATAGAAAACAGTCCTTGTACCCTTCTTTGATAAAACATTTTTTTTTTTAATTTTTAACTGAACTGATTTCCAGTCTAAAAAAATCTGTAGAACTTTGCATACAACTTTTTAAGTATATGCCAAATTGATATATTTGCAGAATCTCTAATGATACTTTCTGTGGTGGTATTGGCTCAACACAGCTGACCATCAGGTGCCTCTCCCCGTTAAGTGGGTATACCAAACCTGACTATTCTCCCATCCTACTGTCTCTTTGAGGCAGCATCGCACTGCAGCTGAGGAGTGTTTTCTGCTTCAAAGTTCTCCTCTCTCATACACAGCCACCCTGGGAGAGACCTACTGTAGCTGTTGCTGGCATATTGTCCCTCCTCTGCAGTACCTCATCCACAACCCCTTTCCTAAGAACTTCATACCCTTAGCAACCCCAGCCTCAACTATGGATCAACCTGAAGGCATGCGATAATGTGTGTACCTGTGTCAGGATGGGCATGCCTATCATTCATCCAAGCTGCTAATGTTAAAGCTATGTACTCCACTGTAATGTCCCCCTTAAAATACCTAATAGAGTTTGAGCATGATGAAGTTTATCATACAAACTTGTACAAATTATAAAACAAGAATTTTCATAGTTGGGTAGGAAATTTACATCAAAATATATTGAAAATATCTGTATTGGTAACTCCTCATGCTGCATATCTTCCATTAATATTTGAGAGGTAGGTAGTCAATTTTGAGAAACTGACGAGTATTATGACATGCCATTAATTTTCTGTGCTAACGTTTTGATGCTGGGATAAGTCTTTGAGACTGGTTTCAGAAAAAAGCAAGTGTGTATATTTGAGTTCTGCAGTATTTGTCCCATAAAGAGTAATAATTTAGGACAATTTCAGATGGCTGCATACTCAAGAGGCTGACTAGAGTGTGAAACGTGTAGCTGTGAAAAAAGCCACTAAAGCTACATTAGATTACATTCAGTTACTGGTTTGTAATGTGTGCACGTCAGTAAGGAAGCTATTTAAAGAAAGCAATAGAAAATGAGTAAGAAAATAAGAAGGAAAAACTCTTGCTGTGAAAAATCTTGCAGATGTTAAGCAAAAATCAGTTGAAGTTTAGCTGTGGTACAGGAGATGGTGTCCTGTAATTAAGATAAAAAAAATTAAATGTACTCTGAGGTGTTTAAAATAAGTGAAGCAATGAAGGAGTGTGTGTTTGTGTCTTTCGGCTTTTCCCAGTTAGGTGTCGCCACAGCGGAACTCCGGTCCACTAATGATTGGCAGTTGATTTTTACGTACCGGCTTGCCAGGCCTGACGCACAACCTTCAACAAAGGTACGCCCATTCACGCATGTCTCCACGCAGAAGACACTCAAGCTGAGAATCAAACCGGACAGCGTCTTACTGTGAGGCGACAATGCTACCGCAGCACCAAACAATGAAGGAGTGTATTCAGTCAAATAAAATGTTGGAAAAATAGAAGGTATTCAGGTCAGCTGATAAAACTGCAAAATTATCTGAGGCTGAAATTAAGGAAAGGTTGGTTGAGCATGTTTAAAGAATAGTAGCATTAGAAGACAGTGCAAATAGAGAGCATCTGATATTTTATGCTGTACGAAAGAAATTGAAAGGAACATATTGTATTAATTTTATGAATGTGTAATTAACCAGCAGGACCTGTGCTCCACACCAGGCTTTAACTAAAATGGCATAACGTGTTTGCTCCAGAATGGGCCACAAGAAATCAACTAAGACCTATATTAATAAATATGCAATTGCACTGATAGAAAGAGCATTGACAAAAGTGGGGTTGGCGTAATGGTTAAGGTGTTTACCTTGCAAAGTACAGGGTTTGATTCCCACATTTGGGAAGCATGACTAGGCTTAAAAAGCCCCCCTTGGGGTCATTAGCCTAGTAATTACCTACGAACCCTATTAAAACTGGGGAGAACAGAGTGTTGTAGAAAATGATTAACTGTATATCGGGTTGAACAAAAGCATGTTTATCCCAATAATTAGGAATAATGAGTGGTAGGTGTGAGATTCAAGCTGCTGTATCCAGTTGTCTTTTTTTTTTTTTTTTCTTGGAGGATCAAAGACCTTTTTGTATGTAGAACAGGCTAAGGAAGAAATGGAAAAAAAAATTAGTTAACAAAGAGTGATCCAGAAGGGGGCTCTGATAACAGAGCTCACGGAGAGATGTAGAGTGAAACCTTTTCCATTGTTCCAAAGGAAAATGCTTGAGAGGCAGAAAAAACACAGGAGCTGACTACAAGAATCTGGACTACTTTGGATTTAAACCAGTGTCTAGTGTTTGGAGATGGAGGTGATCATGAAAAAGACCAGCAACACTGAGAAATTGATGAATAAATTGGATATTGTAAAACATCAGTATCAGTAGATATGTACTTAGACATGTGAAATGTGGCTTTGCAAAAAGTGACTGAGAAAGATTATAATTCTGATTGTATTACACTGATGGGTGAACTGTAAAGCAAATACCCTGCTTCATCATTAATGTTTAGAAGGACACTGAAGGAATTGGAGATGTAACTTTTGAGTAAAGGTTTTTATTTTATTACAGTACAGTTGATTATCTGAACTAATTGAGACCTAGGGTAGTTCAGATAATCAAACTGTTCGGATAATCAAGCATACAAGTGAACCTGATAAAAAAGACTTCTACAATCTTGGGTTTTTTTGCACGCAGGAGTACACTTTTCAATCATTCATTGATTCCAGTGGACAAAGAATATTTTTCACACACGAGCTAGCTACAAGCTCAAATTAATATGCTCAAACAAATGCATATGTTGTTTACAAGCTCAAACTTTGATTTTTCCTACCGGAAAACTTTGGAAGGCTGGTTCGGATAATTGATGTTTCGGGTAATCGACATTTGGATAATTGACTCTCTACTGTAATTAGTGTAAAACATTCATGCTAAAAATTGTATGCTATGCTGTAGAATAATTTTAAAAATTGTACTTGGGTGCTAGAATAACATTTTACATTAGTGTGCATTTTCTGAAGGAATTTAAGGCAAACTTAAATATCTGTCATTATTTTGCAACTTTGCCCGTCAATGATTTGTCAGAAAACAATAAATTTTGAGGAGCAGACCCAAAATATCAGGAAAATCTGGACATTCTGGGAAAAACTAGACAATTGCTAGGTATGTAAGAAAATATTTTTCTTACTCAACTTATAGTTAAGGGTATGGCAGCAATGTCCGTATTAGTCCAAGTGCCACTGTACTTGGCCATCATCAGATCCATCATTGAGTATAATGCTCCTTTCTGTGTGTACCTGACCAAGCACATGCTTTGACTGGAACATAAGCAGAGGTTTCTCACAAAAAGAATACAGGGAGTAAGCAGAATGCCTTATGCAGATCCCCTCAAAGTGCTATCGTTGTAGTCTGTTTCTTAGACTGTTGAAAGGTGATTTTTTGCCTGGCATACAAAGCATCCGTGGATCCCACTGTGGAACTTTTGCACATCTGCAAAACGAGCAGCACCAGAACTACTAGATCTAATGATTTAAAGTTTGCCTGCAACTTAAATAGGGCATGCATGCTGGAGGGACAAGAGCGTTTCTCAGAGAATTGCCATTCTCTGGAGTAGGCTTCACATCTACATTATGCAGAGCCCTTCTCTAACCTTATGCAAGTGCAGACTGGACCAGTGAATGGGAAACTGGAAATTCACCCCTTGTTTGACGCCTGTGTCTGTGATGGACATAGGCATCCATCAAGTCATGGCCTGGCTAACATCCGCCCCTTAAAATAACTTCTAAGGTACAAGAGCTCATGGAATACATTTGGGTTGCATGGCTAGGCATATAAAGGCTGCACGGGTCTTAAGTGCAGTACACACTTATGAACCTTAATGTAGCAGGGTAAGAAATGCTGTGAAAGAAACTGGTTAAAATTGATGCAATATTATCATCTTGGGCTGCTGGGGGTGGGCATGTAAAAGTGTGTTGATCAAATTATATGGTGAATTAAGATGATCTTTGTTTTTATACATGTGGATATCTAGATTAATGTCTTTGGTTTAAGCTGTAGACATATTTTTAAGCAAACATTTGAGAAATTACAGAGGATGATGAAAGGCATGGAAAATTGTAGTTTTCTTTTATTTGTCAAGTCTTTAGCTATTTGTTTTTACTCACAAATGCTGTTGATGCGAAACAATAAAGCCTACAGTACAATTAATTAACTGTGAAAAGTTTGAACAGTGTGTGTGCTTTTTAAACAAACATTTTTATTGAATTATCACTTATGACATAGGCAGTCATACATTTATATAAATGAAAACAAATCATATTGACACAGTTTTAGTTGAAAATATTATGCATCACCTATGTTCCCACAATCCACATTTTTCCTGTGTAATTTGCTCCTACTCTTGTAGAGATCCAAATTCCAGTTGTTTTATCTCTTACTCTATTCACTACTTCTAGTGCAGTTAGTTTATACTTTCCATTTTCTAGTAATTGCTTTGTTGGCGACTGTAATCAGACTCATCAAGGCCTTACTTTGTCTTGGAAATTCCAATTCTGCATCATAGCTAAAAAAAAATAAATAAATAATTTCCTTAGTTATACCAATTTGCTCATAAGGTTTAGCATGCTCTGTTGATTGTCTTTAACAAAATGTAGTTTTGTTCTAAGCTTGGATCGAAGTTATTTTAAAACATGTTTTTGTTACAAGTGCACTATGCAAATGAGGAGTAAGTATTGCTATGTTTCATTGCCTCATTTTTTAATTGCTTAATTGCCTTTTAACTAGGTTGGTTAGCTGATTCTTAAATAGTTGTGTGTAGGAATTGTTTTCAGGATCTGAGGAAGGCACATGCCGAAAGCGCTTATCCTGTTCTTGTTTTTTTTGTATTAAAGTTCCAGTTTTAAGTCTATGGTGTTACGCTCCTTTTTGTTTTCTTCTATTTTAGATTCCACTAAAAACTCCACCAGTGCTGGTCTTTCAATTAGGACTCCCCCACTTTCTTTTTGTTACCTATACTATGATTCAGTCCTTGATAGGGAAGATAATCTCTAACCTGCTTGCCAAATAAATTCTTGGCATCTTCCCATTCTGTTACCCTTCCCTCTCTAGTTGTTTGCTCCCAATACCTTGGTTCCTGTGCCAGTTTTCCCTAATAAAATTCTAACCCTCTCTTGCCTATTGTCTGCATCCATAATTGCAGTTGTCCCTATTGGCAGAATCTCCTTTCTCCATTCCCGTGTTGACTTAGGTTTTAGAATAATTTCTGCTACTTTGCTATAATATTCTGTATAATTATTGTTATTCTCTTTAAAGGTCTGCATCCAAAATGCCAGTCACTCCTTGTTTCAATTATAATTTTCTGCTTGTGCTGTGTGTAGAAGCCTTAATTGTGTTACTTGGAAATGCCCCTTCAAATCTGGTAATCCCAATCCGCCTTGATCTGTTGGAAGAATCATCTTATTCCACTTGACTCTTAACATCTTCCAGTCCAGATAAAATCATTCAGCTCTTTAATAATTGCTATCTACAAGTTCATCTCTGGTTAATAAAAATATGCCTGACCTGAATACAAGACTAAAGGGAATAAAACCATTTTAACTGTTTGTATCTTACTACTGATAATCCTTACAGCAGAGGTTCCATTTTCTCAGTTTTTGTATTATCTTTTATTTTTTTTCCCACGTATCCTTGGCTGCCCCACTGGAATAATTTTTAATCCAGACTTCTGAATACTTCATTTTATCATGTCCCCATAAATATGGATATTGCTGAACCAATTTTTGTATGGGTACATAATTAAACGCTATCGCCTTTGTTTTAGCTTCATTAATTTTGTATCGTGAAAAGTAAACTGCGGTGGTGCAGCGGTAGCATTGTCGCCTCACAGCAAGAGGTTCTCCCGTTCGATTCTGTGCTGTAGCACCTTCTGTATGGAGTCTGCATGTCCTCCCCGCGGTCGAGTGGCGTTCGAAAGACATGCGTGAATGGGTGTACCTTTGTTGAAGGTTGGGCGTCGAGCTGGCACCTCGGCACTGTAAAAAAAATCGACTGCCAATCATTAGCGGACCGGAATTCCGCTGTGGTGACCCCTAACTGGGAAAAGCCAAAAGAAAAACAACAATTTTGTATCGGGGAAAAGATCTGAAACTGTCTCAAAATGTTCCACAACTCGGATAATATCCCTTTCTGGTTTTGTCGGGTATAAAATATCATCTGCAAATAGAGAGAGCTTTTCTTGGCTACTATACAAATTGTATCCTTGGATTTTTGAGTCCCTTGTTTTCTTTTCCAAGATTCTAAATATAATGCAAGTAATAAAGTGCAAAGGGGACACCCTGTCTGGTTCCTGTGCTCAAGCAGAAATTATCAGGGAGGACCCCACCCACTTAAATTTTCACCTCCAGTACCTCATATATATCCTCCTAATCAACCTTATAATTTTTATAAGGGAATGCAAATGCTTCATTTATCCTGCTCATAAAGTCCCAGCTTACTCTGTCAAATACTTTCTCAGTATCAAGACCCACCAGCAGCAGTGGTTAATTTCTTAAATTATGCTTCCCTCCAGATCATCAGTGTTCTATTAATGTTGTCAGTTTGCCTCCCCTACACAAAACCACATTGATATCTGTTAATTTTGGTATCACTTTTTCCATTCTTTTAGCCATTATAGACATAAACACTTTATAATCATGGTTTGGTATTGAAATGGGCCTGTATGAAGCTGGATCTGATTGGTCTTTACCCTCTTTAGGTGTTACAGCTACCACAGCTTTCTTCCAGGATGTACTTCTCTTTAAAATCCTGTTAAACAAAACCTTCCAGATCTTTATTAGTTTTTTTCCCTCCTAGCTTCCAAACTTCCATGGAAATATCATCTATTCCTGGCAGCTTTTTTGTAGATTTGTTGTACATAACCATTTTTATCTCATCTCTTCCTATCCTAACTTTTTAATTGAGCCTCATCTGTCTCTAACCTTGGCATATTTGATTCTTTCATAAACATTTCCAGTTGTTCCTTTTCTTGATTTCCATATTTTTCTGCTTTATACGGACTCTAATGGAATTTCTGAAATATTTCTAATACTTCTACAGGATCTCTTGTTAACTTCCTTCTTATAGGCTCCCTAAGCTTGGCGACAGCCCTTTCTACTTTCTGTTGCCTGAGTCATTTTGTTAAAAGTAGCTTAACAGCAATCTTTCTAAACTCCTGCATATTGTCAAGGTAATCACTTATTTTCTGTTTAGCAATCTGCAGTTGCTCCTCTTCTTTTTCTGTGGAATTTCCCCATATTTTGCATTACTTCAACATTGTTTAGTCCCTCTAAATTTCTCTTAATTCTTAACCGTATCTCCCTTTCTTTTATTTCCACCTCATTTTTAAACTCCACTTAAACTTTATCCCTGTATTTTTAGAATATGTATCTATCATCTCTAATAGTTCCTGAATAGTTTCCACTACCCATTCCTTATTTTCCTCTTTTTCAATGGATAGGTGAGAAAGCACCAGTGTCTCATTTATATTTCATTACTCTGTTTTCATTTTAGTTATTATTGGTGCATGACCTGAAGTAGGTATTTGGTGGGTATCAAGACCTTCAATTAAATGCACATGTTCCTGTGAAATGTGAATTCTGTCTGGCATAGCCCAGTTTTTGTATTGTGGAGAATAATGTGTAAATTCACTCCAAACTCCTAGTACTGAATTCACATCTTCCAAGCCAAATAATTTCATAAATTTCTTCAAAAATCTGTCCTCCTTTGTTACATTTTCCTTTCTGGGCCCCTAAGCACATCTTCATTGTTACAAATAAAATTCCACTTCCCACTTATAGTAATATTCCTTGCTGAAAGCAGATTATTTCTCTCAGAATTTTCTCAAGCTCCATTATAGCAGTTTTCTGTGGAATATAAATACATGCCAGTGAATCTCTCCCCCCCCCCAGTTAGACCCTTAGGACTATAAATCTGCCATTATCTTTTTTATCCTCTTCTGTCACTATTGAGGCTTCTCTTGCAATTAGTGTAAGTAGTACAGTCTTCATTTGCCCTAGGAATTCTGCTGAATAACCACCCTGAAAACCTCTTGTTTCAAATTCACATGTTTATTTTTTTCGAAGTGTGTCCCCTGTAGCATAGCTATTTGCATTCTACATTTTGTAAATATAGTTCACTACTGTTTCTTTTTTGTATTTATCTGTGAGACCATTGATGTTTAAAAACATTACCAGAAAGCATCATCTTGAAAAGTTATTCCCACCTTTTTGTCTAACAGCTTTTTTGTTAAATTTATAGTTCCAGCTTTTGTTAGATTCATATACTGTTTGATAGATTAATCTCTTAATACAGTTATTTCTTGTCATTTTTGTTTGAGTCTATGTCACATCTTCGAAAACTTTTTGTTTTGTTGAAAGCCCTAAAAAAAAAAACCCCAGAACCCCCGAACACTTATTAACTTTATATGCAAAACTATGTACTATTTCAAATATTGAAGTTTTACCCTCATAATAGGAACATGCTAAGACACATGTTGCAACCTGTGCTTCTACTAAGTGGCGCCTGGCTTTGTCTTATCTTTCTTTATAGGTCTGTCAGAAAACACTTTCTCTTAAGCCATTTCTCTGTAACAGATTGTCTTCTAGAGACATGAGAACCAGAAACAAAATATACATTTATTTACTAGAAAAATGCCTTATAATGTTCACTATTCATATTCATTTACTTGGTTTCTGTTAACTTGCTATTGGATTAAGCTAGGGGCCTTAACCCAGTTGTTCCCCCTATGAAAGAATGTGAAAAAGCACACTAATTTTTCTTTTGTCTTGCTGTTTTAACCAGATTTACTTTCTTTTACATTTTGGTGCCTACATTTCTTAAAACTGAACAAAGCGAGAAAAAAAAAAAAACAGGAGCACCTACTTTCATTAGTATCTTCGAGTTAAAAATAACTGAGAAAACTTTATCACATGCAAAGAAAATCATGCAGTATTAAAATAGTATCATTAAGAAAAAAATTTGTTTTACTTCGTTATCTTTCTCCTTCCTCTTCCCCTGTCCTGCATATTTTTCCCAACATTGTTTTTCTTTTGGCTTTTCCCGGTTAGGGGTCGCCACAGTGGACCTCCAGTCTGCTAATGATTGGCAGTCGATTTTTTATGGTGCCAAGGTGCCAGCCCGATGCCTAATCTTCAACGAAGGCACGCCCATTTACGCATGTCTTTCGAACGCCACTCGACTGTGGGGCGGACATGCAGACTCCACACAGAAGGCGCTCCAGCCGAGAATCGAACAGGAGAACCTCTTGCTGTGAGGCAAAAATGCTACTGCTGCACCACCATGGCTTGTATTTTTCCCAACATTAATGACTAAAATATGGTATGTGGTTTACAGTCCAATACATGTTAAAGTCCAAAAAATGGCCAATAGTTCCAGATTTTCTTGTTCTGTCATGTTTTGCAAATATAATTATTGCTTTTAATCCCACATTTGTCAATTTTCAAGTTACTGGTTTTATTTTGTTCATCTCCATCTCCCATATCTTACCTCTGCTTCATTTCCAGTGTACTTTCGACTCTTGTGCTTCTTTCCTTCTCAATCATTTTCCATATTCTCTCTGTGATCTTTATTACAAGAAGATCAAGAAGCAGAATCCCCTTCTGTTTCACAGCTCGGTTTTTGTAGGAGAAACTTTTGTATTTCTTCCTTAGCATGTGCTTCATCAAAAAATTATTTTTGTCTCCTGGAAAAATATTTTGAAGATAGCTGGGTACAGCAGTTTGAATTTCATGCCTGGTTCTTGATATTTCTTGGATAATGGAATACATTTTCTCTCCTTCTGCCTGGTGTGCAATGAGTACTCCTTTTTCGCAAACACTCAGCTGTTGTCCACTTTTAGTACTCTGTCCTTCTCCCTTTTGTCAAAATTGACTCCTCCTGTTTTTAAAATTGCATCTTTACTATTAAAGGTCTAGGCTGCTTTCTCATAGCCAGGTTTAGAGCATGCACACAATATGCCCTTTCAATTAACAGTTCCTGTTGTGGAATACCGTTCCAGTTGCTTATTTGTGCTTTCATAAAGTTAAATACATTCTGTTCCTTCCAGCTTGTTTGGTACAGCAGAAAATGTTAAGTTTTTCCCCTAAGTGCTCTGTTGTCTAATTCTATTGGTTTTTTTAAACATCTCTTCTTGTGCAGTGTCCTATTCAGACAGCCTTTTTTTCATTTCATCCTCCATGCAGTTTTAGCACTTTATAATATTAGTTGACTAGAATCAAAAGTATGTTGGAAATGAAGCGGAGACTTGATTTGGGAGATGAGGATGAACGGTAGTAAAACCAGTAATTTAATGTGGGATTACAATGCAAAAATTATATTTCTGAAATACGATACAGTAAGAAAATCTAGAAATATTGGACTTTCAGAATTTGTTAGACTTGTGGAGGACTGTAAAGTACTTGCCGTACTTCATGTCATTAATGTTCGGAAAATGCTTTGGGGAGGAGTAGAGAGGGGACAAGGTTTACTGTAAGTAAAGAAAACATTTTTTTCCATAATAGTACTATTTTTGTGATGTATAGTTTTCTTTGCATGCTATAAAGTCAAGTTTACTCAGTTGTTTTTAAGTGTAATGGGGATTTTAAATAGGTGCTGCTGTTATTTTTCCTTTCTCCCTTCTCTGTTTCTTCTTGTTCAGTTTTAAGAAATGTAGGCACTGCAGTGTAAAAAAAAAAAGCCTGGTTAAAAGAGCATGACAAAAGAATTAATGTGTTTTTCTCATTCTTGTTTGCGGGATTGACTGGATTAAGGACCTTAGATTGATTCAGTAACAAGTTTTAAGAGAAAGTAAGTAAATGAAAGAGAATATTGAATATTATGAGGCTTTTCTCTAGGAAATAAATGTATGCTTAGTAGCAATTGTGTATCTGGTGCTCACGTCTCCATGGAAACAGTCTGATAAAGAAAAATTGACTGATTCTTGTGTCTCCGTGGAGACAGTCTGATAATGAGAAACTGGCTATCTGGTTCTCGTATCTCCATGTAGACAATCTGATAGAGAAATTGGTTGCAGTCTGATGGAGAGTGATTGGCTGGGGGAAAAATAAAAGAGAAACTGGCTAGGAGCTAATCTCTGAAAAAAATCAGGGTCTTTCCCAGCTGGGAGAGCTATAAAGATAAGACAAAAATAGTACTTAGAAGCATAGGTTACACCATGAGTCTTAGCATGGATAAACTTTCTTTTGGGTTAACTCAACTCTCTGAGTGTAGCTGTCAGTTTGGGATATTTATTCCTATTAGGAGGGTAGTTTTGTAAGATATGACATAGACTCAAATGGATATGACAAGAAACAACTACATAAAAGTTCAACCTGGCAAACAGTTTATGCATCAAAGCAAAAGCTGGAACTAGACATTTAACAAAAAAGGTGTTGTACATAAAAGGTGGGAATAACAACTTTTTAGTATGATGATGCTTTCTGTAATGTCTTTAAATGTCAATGGTCTCACAGATAAGTACAAAAAAGAAAGAATAGTGAACTATATTAAATGTAGAGTGCAAGTAGCTATGCTGCTACAGGAGTCGCACTTGGAAAGAACTGAACATGTGAATTTGATAAAGAAACGCTTGCAATGTGGTTATTCAGTAGAATATCTGGCACAAAGGAAAAGAAGACTACTTGTATCAGTTGCAAGAGGAGGTCCAATAGTGGTAGAAGCGGATAAAAAAAGATAATAATGGCAGATTTGTAGTACTAAGGGTCGAGGATTTACTGGCAAGTATTTATATTCCACCGAAAACTAGTATATTGGAGCTCAGGAAAATTCTGAGCGAAATGATTAGCTTTCAGCAAGGAATATTACTTGTGGGTGGGGAGTGGAATTTGCATTGCAACAGTGAAGATGAGCCTGGGGCCCCAGAAGAGAAAATATAACAAAGGAGGGTAGATTATTAAAGAAATTTATGACCATATTTGGCATGGATGATGTGAGTTCAGTACTAAGAGTTTGGAATGAATTTACGTATTATTCCCCAAGATGTAAAATTTGGGCTTGGCTTGACAGAATTTACATTTCACAGGAACATGTGCATTTAATTGAATGTCTTAATACACACCCAATAACTATTTCAGATCATGCGCCAGTAATTAAAATAAAAACACAGGTTAATTAAATAAAAATGCAACACTGGCACTTTTCCATCTGTCTGTTGAAAATAGAAGAATTTAAGGAATGTGTAGTGGAGATTATTCAGGAGCTATTTGAGGGGGCAGATATTACTTGTTAAAATATAACTAGAGAATGGGATAAAATTAAGGTGGAGTTAAAAAAATCATGTGGAAATAAAAGAAAGGGAGCTATGGTTAAGTAACAAGTTACCACTTGTTACTTAACCATAGCTCGTTTTCTTTTATTGTTGCCAGAGTTGTCATGATAAATGTTTTTTGTGCTGCAGTGTTGTTACTGAAAAACAGTTGCTTAACAGCAATCTTTAGAGGGGCTGGCAGATGTCATAGTATTGCAGAAGAGGGGGTATCTCATAGAACGAGGGGGTATCCCTTGGAACATGAAGAGGATCAACTGCAGGATGCTAAGCAGTAAATAAGGAATTACCTTGATAATATACATGAGTTTAGAAAGATTGCTGTTAAGCAAGTGTTTTTCATTAATAACACTGGAGCACAAAAACATTTAGTATGACAACTCTGGCAACAAAAAGTAGAAATGGCTGTCGCCAAGCTTAGGGAGCCTGTAACAAGGAAGGTAACGAGAGCCTGTAGAGGTATTAGAAATATTTCTGCAAATCTATGAAAGTCTGTGTAAAGCAGAGGAATATGGAAATCAAGAAGAGATACAAAAGGAAATGGTGGAAGAATTAAATATGCCAAGGTTAGAGGAAGATGAGGCTCAATTACTAACTGTTAGGATAGGAGGAGATGATGTAAAAATTGATGCATTACCAAGCTGCAGGAAGTCCCTAAGAATAGATGGTATTTCTGTGGAAGTTTGGAAGCTGGGAGGGAAACAACTGATAGATCTGGAAGGGTTTGTTTAATAGTATTTTAAGAGTAGCAGCAGCACTAACATTCTAGAAGAAAGCAGTGATAGCTGTAATACCTAAAGAGGGTAAAGATCCAGCAGATCCAACTTCATACAGGCCCATTTCAATACTATACTATGTTTATGAAGTGTTCATGTCTATAATGGCTAAAAGAATGACAAGTAATGCCAAAATTGATATAGATCAGTGTAGTTTTTGTGAAGGGGAGGCAAATATTTGATGACATTAACAGGACAGTAATGATCCAAAGAGAAGCTGAATGTAAGGAAGTGCCTGTGTTGGTGGTGGATCTTGATGCAGAGAAAGAATTTGACAGAGTAAGCTGGGACTTGATGAACAGGGCATTAGTAGCATTTGCATTTCCTGAAAAAACTGTAAGGTTGATTAGGAGGATATATGAGGTGAAAATTAAAGTGGGTGTGGTCCACTATGATAATTTCTGCTCGAGCAGAGGAACCAGGCAGGGTTGTCCTCCTTTGCCCTTTATTTGAAGAATAAATCCAGAAAGAGACATTAGTGTTGTGGAACATTTTGAGAGAGTTGCAAATCTTTTCGGGATACAAAATTAATGAATTTACTGCTATTGCCTTTGTTTTACGTATGTAGCTGTATATTTATTTATTTGAATTTGTTTACTGGGATGGTCCAGCTGGGCCAGAAGTCCCCATTTTCAGTGGAGTCCCGGGGAGAAAAACTCCACATATAAAGACATTTCATATACAATACAGAATTTACATTAATAAAGACATTTAGTACATATCATTGGCAGCTTATACAATTGGTGAAAAAAAAACAGTACATAAGTGATCATTCTCAAATCAAAGATATTATACAAGCAATACAGAGTGTATATACATGAGAGCATTCCATACGAGTAGCTTTCAGCTAGAAAAATTTATATATGTGTGTGTGCGTGTGTGTGTGTATGTATGTATATATATATATATATATATATATGTGTGTGTGTGTGTGTGTGTGTGTGTGTGTATATAGGACCTTTCATGCAGTGGGTGCAAAGCAGATTTAGAAATTAGTTAGAGACTAGGTACTTAAACTTTTCACACATGCAGGAGGTGTAATAGCTTAACGTTAGGCTATATGAGTCCTGTTGCAGGAATCAACAAAGTCAATGGATATTGTTGCAGATATAAGTGGTGATATGATGTTAAGGTAGGCTGTGAGGGTACATGAACATCTCGCCTGGTTCAGTGGTAGGTATATAAGGGTTAGGAAGAGAGGGAAGTAGACAGGAGGGATCAGTGCTAGGACAGTGAGGGTTAGCAGAAGAGGGAAGTCGACAGGATGGAGAGGCGGAGTAAGTAAAAAGACAGGTGGATGTGAAAGAAGGATGACAGAGTAGTAGAGTGGGGGTGAGAATAGTTGTGATGGTTGAAGTTAGGTTATATGAGATATGGTGTTAGCACATGTGTACAACCAAGATGAGGAGAGGTGGTGTTTCAGAGTTGTCTTGAAGAGGATTACTGAGCGGGTGGATCCAAGTGTTGAGGGGGAGGGAGTTCCAAAGTTTTGCGATGGTGAAGGAGTATAGCATTGCAATGGTGAAGGAGAATAGCATCTGGCCAGCCGAAAGTTTAGGGTTTTTCTGTTTGTTGGATTGGAGTGGTCTGCTGTTATGGTATAAAGTAAGTATAGAATATAGAGCAGGGCACATGGCTGGATTATGAATGAGTTTGTGAGCTGTAGTTGGATAAAGGTGAGATAGTGGGGGAGTTAGACATTTTAGATTGCGTAATGAAAAGCAGTGGTTGGATGAGTAGGAGGCATTAGTTACTAACTTAGCAATTTTGTTGTAGCATGAGGCTAATTTGGACTTTAGAGAGGACTGAATGTTGGTGGGGAGGGAGACACCATATAAAAGAGAGGGTACTAGAAAAGAAGAGACAAGGAAAAGTCGGGCTGAAGCACTTAGTAGATGTTTGTGTCAGTAGAGTGCCAAGCTTTTGATGCATCTTTTTGACATTGGACTGGATGTGCAGGTCAAATGTGAGGTTTTTGTCTGTGATGACACCTAGGAGTTTTGTGCTAGGTACAGTGTGGATAGTGGTATTATTTAGGGATTGAATGGTGAAGCTCTTTTTTGTAGGGGTGTTGACTTTTTGAGGGCAAAGATTACTAGTTTGGTTTTGTTGGGGTTCAGGGCAAGATGATTAGTCATCCAAATTTTGGTGGAGGTTAGGGCGTTTTGGGTGAGTTGGTGTAGTTCTGAGGAGTTTGCAGTGCAGATAGTGGAGTCATCTGCGTGCTGGATGACTGAGCCTTGAGAGAGTGTGGCGTGGAAGTTTCTGATAAATATGCTAAACATAAGTGGACCTAAAATAGAGCCTTGAGGAATGCCAGTGGCGGTGTTTAAGAAAGGGGAGTGAGAGTACTGCCATTCAGTTTATTGTTGCCTGTTAGTGAGGTAATTAGTGAACCAGTTTAGAGTTTGAGGTGAGGTACCTATGTTAGAGAGTTTTGTTAGAAGAGAGAGTGAGATATAGTATCGAAAGCTTTAGAAAGATCAAGAAATAGTGAAGATACGATTTTACCAGTGTCACAGGCTCAGTTGACATTACCACCACTGCCCTCATATCCTTCATGGACACGATGTCCTGGCCTAAATCCATGTTAGGTGGGGGAAGAGGATGTGGTTGTGAGTCAGATGGTGAAGAAGTTGAGAATTAATAAATTTTTCCAGAATCTTAGAGGTGGGTGATAGTATAGCAATGGGGCAGAAGTTGGTGGTGTCTATATTGGGCCCCCCCTTGTGTAGAAGGAGGATATAAGCTTTTTTTCAGATGATGGGCACATAGGGTTCTTGGATAGATCTGTTGAGAAGTATGCTGATAGGGTAAGCGATTGAGTTTGCTGAGAGTTGCAGGTATTTGGTGAGTTTATTCTCAGGGGCATTTGTGCATGGTTTGAGTTTTAGAAGCAATTTTTTAATAGTCAAGGTGGGTATAGGTGACAGAGTAAAGTTGGGAATATGGGTTGTACTAGTGTTAGCTGTGGAGCGATCTTTGGTGGACAAGTTGGTCTTGGGAAAGGTAGTGCTTAGATTGGCTGCCTATAGTATCTATGAAATAGCAGCTGAAGGTTGCAGCAATTTCAATGGGTGTTTTATTTGGGTCTGGGCAAAGATTATTACTAGAGTCTGGGTTTAATTAAGGTTTGAGAGAGCTCCTGAACTTCTTTGGGCTTTGCTTGTGTTGATCTTGTAATGTAAGGTACTGTTGTTTTTTGTTTTGTAGTACTCTGCGCTTATCCTGGTTTCAGAGCTATTTGTATTGGGTGAGGTCAGATGGGTTTTTGTGTTTTTGCCAGATTTTCCATGATTTGTCCCTGCATTTCATGAGATCCTTAGCGGATCTTGTTAGCCAACTGGCATGGTTGGTCTTTACTCTTTTTGTCTAAGGGGAGCGAGATTGTTAAGTAAGCTGAGGAAGTTTGAGTTGACAAACTCAACTGCCTCCTCAAGGGAAAGTGATTTTAGTGCATCCCAGTTGATGCTAAGCAACCTTTGGTTAAAGCTAGATGGACAGAATTGAGATTCATCTCTGGTAACCATGTACTGATGTTTATTAATTGTTGTAGTACATTCACGTTATATAAAGGCCAGTAAGTGGTCACTTATACCATTGGAGTGTGTACCAGCAGACATGATCTTATTTGGGTCGCACACTAAAGTCCGGTCTTGGATACAGCCATCAGTATTAATTTTATTAGGCCTGGTTATGGTGTTAACTAGCTGGGTGAACTTATATAGATTTATATTGCAGTTAGTGGTGTGGGGTATATCTAGCCATTTGATATTTACATCTCCCTGTATGCTAGTCTCATTTTTTTATGTTAATAGATGCCCAGGCAAGGATTTCTCAAGAGTTGGGATGTTATTACCTCGAGGAATGTAAGTGACTATCACACAGAGGTTTTTGCAGTTATTCATTTTAAGGAAAGAAACTAGAAGTTCGGCTGTGGAGAACTGTGGGATGGGTTTTATATATGGGACAATAGTGAACGACATGAATTGTATTAGAGAAATGTCGCTACCTTTTTATTGGGGTCTGTCAGCCCAAAGATGGGCGAAATCTGCGGAAGGAATTATGCATCCTTAACATAGGGTTGTAGCCATGTTTCAGTGATATCTGGTTTGTTGTGAGCTATCCATGCATTTAAGTCAGTTATTGTATTTCTGATGCTTTGTAGGTTAATTTTAGTGAAGTTTATTGATTTATGAGAGTTGAGGGAAGGGGATTTGCAGAAAAGAGGAGATGGGACCTGGGTTGGGATGTATGTCTCCGCATAGCGAAAGGTTTGTTGCAGGATATGGGAGAGTAGTGTATTCTAGTTTCTGTTTTACTTTGATTGGATAATTTAAAGAGAAAATATTATTGTTTTGGTGATGGTGGGGGAGAATTTTTACTCTGCTACATAATAATATGCTTGTGTTGTAAAGGCTGGCTGAAATTTGTGAGAAGGAAGTTGTGTGTTCAGACTGTATGGGGAGAGAGGGTAATCGGCAGTGGGAGGAAGAGGTAGAAGAATGATGTAGAGAGGTTATATGTAGTAGGATATTGAAAGAGAGTGTTAAGGTAAATAGAGTAGTGATAGTAGAGATGGACATTGTAGTATGGGATGTGGTTGACCAAAAGAGTGAGAATTAGTGTGCAATAACGAGATATGACGGTGGAGAAGAGGTTGTCCTGATGGGGTATTGAGGGAAGTTAAGATGCTGGGTATGTGTGGTTTTGGTTGGATGTGTGGCTAATGGTGTAATATGAGAGGAAGTGAAGAGGTGTGGCTAGTGGTGTAATGAGAGGGGAATGGGAATGGGGGTAGGGCAGGGGAGTGGAGTGAGTCCAAGCATACCGAGGCTGAATGGAGCGGGTCGAAACCAAAGGCAGAGTTGCTATCTGGAAAGAAAACTGTCAGTACAGTAAGAAATCTGGAGGGGGAGCAGATGGTCCAGGTATATGAATTGGTTCAGCAATGTCCATTTTTATGGGGACATGATAAAATGAAGTTGTGAAGTCCGGGCAATATCCCGCAGGACTGCCAACAATATATGATGTCACTTACTATCGTGGGTCAGTAACTAAGGAGCTTCAGTCCTCACTACTGACTCCAGTAGGGGGCCTTCACTTAAACAGGGGAAATTCTGAAATATTACTCCTAAGAGCACAACAGGAACATGCTCTATAACCTGGGGCTGGACTGTATACTTCTGTCCACCCCAAATATAACTCCTTTTTACACATTTCAGAGCAGTGTGCCCCAGGTTAAGACCTCTGATACACTCTCACTTATATAAATTAAATCTCACACATCCAAACACTTCTGGGAAAGCGTGACAGATTTCCAGCTGTGCCCCTTTCCCAAAATAATACGGTAACCGACTGCCACCAATCAGGGAGCCTAAATGCCCTTTTCAAGGGATGTACAATTATGAAAATTAGATATTAAAACAAATGATCCAATACAGCCAGACTTTCGGAGTGGCCCTGGAAGATATCAAAGCAGATATAAGCACTCATAAATCCCTAAAGGAAACACTTATTGACCAGCCACAATGTTAGTTAATAAATATTTAATAACGAGTAAAATGATGAAAAATGTAAAACAGTAATTTCCAATAAACAGAACTCAATCATCAGGAAAATGAAATTGATATTGTAGGATAGAAATCCAACATTCAGAAAAACTCTTAATTGATTAGTTTATAATTTTCCTATCTGACTAAAGAACACTGTCCATGATCTGAACTAAATTATTACAACAGAGCAAAGGCATGCTTACAGTTCTTGGTGAGTCCTTTTTGGGTATCCACTGCAGAGTATAACTGTGAACAACTGACAGCCGCAACTGTAACTGGCTGTTAACTAACAACAATTTACATTAGCTATCGTCAGTAGGCTCTTTTGTAGACTAGCTTAACTGTCACAACTGTTCCAGTTCTAATTTTCATTTCATATTTTGAAAATCAACAAACAAGTTTTTTTTTTTTTTTTTTTTTTTTTACTAAAGTTCCTTCCTTTCTTTCAGCCTCTGACTGTAACACACAGCAGCTCTCAACATTCTGATTACATCATCTGCAGATCAGCTGATTCTCAGTCTGCATTTAGAATCTTTTTCACAAATATGCACAGTTAGAAATATAAAGGAATACTGTTGCAGTCTTTAAAACATTCTGTACAACAGATTATAAAAGAATATTGTGATCTCTCTCTTTCCAGCTAGTTTCCCACCCTCCCTCCTTGTTCTTGTTGTGGTATTAATCTTGGTGGCTTTGGAATTGCCTGCCCCTCCTGTAAATTTGAACACTCCTCCTGGGTCCGTCTCATTTGCTCACTTAACAGAGTACAGTGAGATCATATTTTGATTTCAGACACCCCTTCCAGTCCCATCTGTTCAGCTCCATCCCAGTCTAGTGTCATTAGCTCATTATACCTAATACAGAGAGAACATTTGAGTAGGTCAACCCACTTAGGCTCTTAACCTTGAATTATCTTCCATTTCTCCTTTCCACTTTACTTTGTGTTCTGACTGAGTGTCCTTCTCAGCTGCTAAGTATATTTGTTAGCACTTTTAACTGTTCAGGGTTGAATTAAACAATAATTGAATTCAGTTCAGAATACAGTTTGAATAAATTGCATTAATATTGCTACACACTGAGGCTGCCACAGTGGTGCAGCGGTTAGCGTCATCACCTCACAGCAAGAGGTTCTCCGGTTCGATCCTTAGCTGGAGTGCCTTCTGTGTGGGAGTCTGCATGTCCTCCCTGTGGTCGCGTGGGTTCCCTCCGGGTGCTCTGGTTTCCCCCCACATCCCAAAGACTTGCTGTAGGTAGATTGGACACTCTAAATTGGCCCTAGGTGTGAGTATGTGCATGTGTGTGCCTTCTGTGGAAAGTTGGGTGCCGGGCTGGCAACTCGACATTGTAAAACTCCACTGCCAATCATGAGCGGACAGGTGATCCGCTGTGGTGACCCCTAACTGGGAAAAGCTGAAAGAAGAAGAATATTGCTACACATTCAAGTGTGCTAGCTTGCACTGCATTTAAATTGTATTAGTGATGTTTTAGCTGCTTTTCTGTAACAAAAAAAGCTTGGTTTCCTGCCTTTCCTGTAACTAATCTAGTCCAGTTACAGATTTGCTGTATCCAGGACTGTTTGTAAGCTTCTGAGCCCCCCAAGCCTTTATGTGTTGGAGGGAATCCTTCTAGCTTAAAAGTGGGAGTGGTAAGCACTAGGTAGTCTGTCTACCACAAGAGGAGTGGTTTCTGGCCCAGAAATTGTAGTTTATTGGCTGTTAGAACACTTTTTTCCATCTCCTTCAACTTTCTGGCTTAAAAGCCTGCATTTGTGCTTGTTTCTTGCCTTTCCTATAACTAGTCTAGTCCAGATACAGATTTGCTGTATCCAGGACTGTATGTAAGGTTCTGAGCCCCCCAAGCCTTTCTGTGTTGGAGGGAAGCCTTCTAGCTTATCAGTGGGAGTGGTAAGCACTAGGTAGCCTATCTACCACAAGAGGAGTGGTTTCTGGCCCAGAATTTGTAGTTTATTGGCCGTTTTGGCAGTTTTTCCATCTCTTTCAGCTTTCTGGTCTAAAAGCCCGCGTTGTGCTTGTTTCCCGCCTTTCCTGTAACTAGTCTAGTCCAGATACAAATTTGCTGTATCCAAGACTGTTTGTAAGCCTCTGAGAGGTGTCAAAGTCTGCTCTACAAATTTTTTCTTAGATCTGCTAGTTCTGTCATCTCCTGCACTGTTACTAGCTTATTAGTCTAGCACTTTACCATACCAGACTTATTGTAGCAATTATTGTAGCACACAAAAGTGCTACCAGCACTAAACGTTCTACAAGGAAACAGCTCCAGTACTTAATTCCCTCCCCTCCAGGCATGTCTAAAGGTCAGTTCCCTGTGCTTTCTCCTGTTAACATGGTGAACTTGGGCATCCTGAGGCAATGTAGCAACTGCCTCATGTACACCGGCAACCCTCTCTTCTTACCTCCCAGCACTCAGACTTGCGAGAGATGCACTTGTATGTCCAAATTGGAAGCCACGCACTCTTCAGTCAAGACCGGAATAGCTGGTCAAGAGGAGAAGGTCAACACTTGCACCACATCACATGGAACACACAGCTCTCCAGAACACACACCAGCACTGCCTTCACATAAAAACACAAACCATGCACCCACCTTCGCAGAGGCTCTCAATAAAAATCTACCCAAACAGCAGAAACCTCCAAGGCAGAAACACACTCGACCACCACAACACAACGCTAATCACGAGACCCTTAACTCTCCTAAACAGTGTGCCACTCAACCAAAGCCCCTAAGACAAAACAGCTTGTCCAGCACACTAGTCATAGGTGGCTCAATAGTAAGGCACACTGATGTCCCCCTCAGTAGGTTACATAAGGAGAAAGTAACAGTAAGCTGCCTGTCAGGTGGCAGGATCCACCATATAATGCACACATTCAGGTCCTTTAACCACAGGTACAAATATGGCTCTGTCATTGTATATGTGGGTGTGAATGACCTGAGACATACCTCCCTGGACTGCATAAAAAGAGACATTGAGGAGCTCTCGGATTATGTAGCCGAGGCAGGTACGACCCTAGCCCTGAGCAGCATCCTACCATCACCCAGAATGATGCCACAGTACAAGCAGAAAATGATTGACTTCAACTATTGGCTGAGTTTCTGGTGTCATTCTAAGGGGATCCAGTGTCTGTCTGCCTGGGATGACATGACTGACAGACCTTGATGCTTTGCCAGAGATGGCATGCATCTGTCACCCTTGGGCTTCCGGATACTGGCCAAGGCTCCTGCCACCCCTATAACTCCTTTTCTAGGCGGTCTTCCAAAGACTAAATTACTAACGTAACAGCTACAGACAAAGGCAATCTGAGGGGCTGTGATGCCGCTCAATGCTAGAAGTCTAAATCTCAAAATGCACTTGCTTGAAGCACTCCTTAAAGTGGAGAAAATAGACTTTTGTGCTGTAACAGAGACGTGGTTCAAGGCAGCCAAAAGCACCCCTGCACTAACGGGCTATAACTCATTCCACACCTTTCAGCCTCAGAACTTGGACCGAAGCTCCAAAGGTGGTCGTGTTTCCATATTCATAAAGGATGCACACAACTCCAGACTGGTAGCGCAACATAATGGATCAGAGATACTTAAGTTGCAGCTAACATTGGGTAAGACAGCGAGTTCAGGTCGTAGCCTGTTATAGGTCCCCAACCATGTCCCAAGACACTCACTCCACGTTCCTAAGCACCCTGGAGAATATTAAGGTCCAACCTAATGCACACATACTGGTGACGTCAACTATCCCTCCATTAAAAGGGAAAACTACTCATGTACCAATACACTTGCCCAACGTTTCCTGGAATTCATTAATTCCAGTGCCTTGGAACAGCTCGTTCTTGCCTCCACTAGAGGTAGCAACATCCTTGACCTGGTCATTACTAACATGGGTGACCAATACTCTACACCTGAAGTCAACTCCTTCCTGGTTAAATCTGACCACAAACTAATCACCTTGGAAATCCACCACCCCCCTGCAAAGGTAGCCACCATGAAAAACTTCTCCAAAGCTAGCTTTGGGCACCTAAGAACAGAGGTGGCTAACTTCACAGCACCCATGCAAATGGAGAAAAGGTGTTTGATTACTGAATGATACACCATTGCACTGTATGAACACGTACACAAATGCATGGATCTCGCCATACCCAGTAGAACCAAAACACTCTCCTCCAAAAAAAGGAAGCCAGTCTGGTGGTCCCTTGCCATAAACAAACTCTACACCTTATTCCGCATCAGTTACCTCCTTCTGTTGAAGTCCCAAGACTGGAAAAACTGCCTTATCAGCCTCAACAAAATGTTGAGATCCCTTATCAAATCCTCTAAAGCTAGCTATGAAAACAGAATTGCATTGCAGCAGATAGTAAAACAACCACAAGGCCTTCTATAGTTATGTAAAGAACCTCCAAGGCAGTACCTGGATTTGCTCTGAGCTATGGCACAGTGGTGCCTCCTGTACCGAGTCAACAGATATTTGCCAATGTACTGGCCGACAGATTCAGTGCCAACCCCCCCCCCCCCCAAGACCAATCGCAATACCAGTAGATTGCCAGGCACCCAGTATTACTGCTGCACAGGTTAAAACAGCACTGTCCAAGGCCAAGAATACAGCTTCTATGGGACCTGACAATATCCCTTGCTGTGCTTTACATGAGCTACAGAGGGTACTGGCACCTCACCTGTGTGCCCTGTTCAATCACAGCCTCATCTCAGGCTTTGTCCTTACCAAATGGCACAATGCTATAGTCATCTCTCTCCACAAAGGAGGAGTGACTATAGACCCTGGGAGCTATCGCCTCATTAGCCTGACAAGTCTGATATGCAAAGCTATGGAACGCATCATCGTGGACCTAATAAGGATATAGGGAATCACCAAACTCTGGATCTCATACAGTTTGGTTTTGTGAAGGGTAGATCATGCCTGCTCAACTTTGGTCGACTTCTTTGAGTTAGTCACCAGAGCTGTGGATGAAGGCAAGGTTGGTCATACAGCCTACCTTTATCTGGCCAAGACCTTTGATACCATTCCCCACTCCGGAATCCTAAAAAAAAACTCACTAAGCTAGGCATCAACCCCTGTATCATTAGGTGGGTTCCAAACTGGCTCACAGATAGAACCCACAGTGTGACAGTAGCTGACTAGGCTGCCGACCAGTCACCAGTGGTGTCCCACAGGAATCGGTCCTGGGTTCCCTCCTGTTGGGTATCTACTTTTTAGAAGTCCAGTCCAACACGAAGGGACTCGGGCTGACAAAGTTCACAGACTATGGCAAGTTGGGAGCCACTATTAACTCCCCAAGTGATGTTGACATCCTACAGAAAGACCTCACTGAGACCAACAACTGGTGTCAGAACCATGGCCTTAAACTCAATGCCAAAAAATGTCGTCATCCCCTTTGGGAAAACCCCAGTTCTCATGAACTACCACATCAATGGTAGTCCACTGAACACAGAAGGTGTTATAAGAGATCTGGGAACACAGGTTGACCGCAACCTCTCTTTTGACCACCACACTGCCACTGTGGTCAGAAAGTCATTCTATGTGGCACATCTCATTACTAAGGGTTTTGCATCCAGGAAGAAAGAGGTCATTGTCACCCTCTACTCTTCCCTCATTAGGCCAGTCATCAAGTACAGTGTCCCATTTGGCGTGTACCTCACTAGACACCTGCAACAACTGGAGAGGCAGCAAAAGTACCTCACAAAGAGGATCCTAGGCCTTAAACACTTGTCCTATATGGACAGACTCAAAAAGCTCCAACTATTCTCTGTCTCATATCGCCTACTTAGAGGTGATCTCTGCTTGACTTAGAAAGCCGTGCCTGACCCAGCTCTGTTAGAAATGCTACATCTAAAGAAATCCCAATCCCACCGCACTACACGCTCCAGAGACCACAGGCTCATTACCACAATCAACAGAATGTGCTGGAGGGGCAGGTTCATAACCCAGAGACTGCCCATGCTATGGAATAGACTTCCCATGCATGTCAAACAGAGCACCTCACTGGCCCTGTTCAAGAGAAATTTTGATGAGTGGATGGGAAATAGAAAATTCACCCTGGGAATCACTCCAGTGGCTCTATTTGACAGAGGCACTAGAAACTAAGGTCGGGTGGCACGATGCCAGGGTAATTTTATGGGCTAGGCTTGTAAAGGCTCCAGGGCCATTAGCCTAGTACACCCCTATGAACATGTAAAAACATATGTACAATATTATAGTTAGTCATACTGGCATATAATACACAGGATAATCTGAAATTATGCACAAAACTTCAGCCAGACATGCTAGCACAAATAGTGCCCAATTTCTTCACAGAAGTATTTAGAAGTATTGATTAAAATGATTCTGGTGTGGCAGCTAAGGATATGTGGGAAGGGACTAAAAAAATAATACAAAAACTGTGAAAATTGTAACTTTGTTATACAGATATGGATAGTAAGATACAAGCAATTAAAATGTTTTTAGTCCCATTAGTCTTGTACACAAGTCTGGCATATTTTTATTAACCAGAGGAGAAGTTGTGGATAGTAATTAATAAAGAGCTGAAGCACTTTACCCTGGAGGGGAAGATGGCAGAGTCACGTGGGTTAAGATGATTCTTCAAGTAGAACAGGGCAGATTGGGATTAACCTGTTTGAAGGGGTATTTCAGAACTGCATGGTTAAGGCTCCTATACAAAGCACAAGCAGAAAACTGTAATCTAAAGTGGAAAGGGGGACGTTCAGGAAACAATGATAGAGTGCGATTTTTGATGCAAGCCATTAAGGAGAATAGGAACAAACATACAGAATATTATATCTGTAAAGCAGCAGAAGGTATCCTAACATGGGAATGGAGATTTTGCCGATAGGATGATTGCAATTAGGGATATAGACAGTAGGCAAGAGGGGGCTAGAATCTATTAGAGAAAACTAGCAAATGAACCAAGGTATTGGCAGCAAATAACTAAGAGAGGGAAAGATGGTTGGGAAGACGCCAAGAATTTATTTGGATTGTAGGTTAGAGATTGCCTTCCCTATCGAGTATTGATATCAGACAAAGAGAAATAAGAGGGTCCTAAACGAAAGACCAGCATTGGTAAAGTTTTTAGTAGAATCTAGAACAAAAGCTGCCATTAAAAAAAGGAGCAATTAGTAGAACATACAAAATATTGCACGATAACTATAAAATATTGTATGATAGCTCTAAGAATCAATCAGAGGAGGTTAGAAAGGATTGGGAAGAGAGACCGGATAAGCAATTCACAAAGAAGCAGTGGGAGGATTTATGTATGTCTCCCAAATATGCAACAAAATGTAGAAGATTTAGGATTTTTGCTTGGAAATGTGTAGGTAGATATTTTTATACCCAGAGTAGACTCAAGATAATTTTTCCTCATCCAGAAAATGTTGGAGTTGTGAAGAGGAAGAAAGAGGTAATTGGGAACATATTTTCTGGGAGTGTGGTGAGTCATCAGACTTTGATTCCATGTGGGATGGACTGTTGGAGATGCTGGGTGAGCATATTGGTGTAACGAGGGAGATGATTTTTCTGAGCTACGATACAGGATCGGAATTGCCTAGACATAGTGAAGCCTTGCTGTGTCTAATTATAGTGGCTGCCAAAAAAGCAGTTACTAGAAATGGTAATCAAAATCTAAACCAACAGTACTAGAAGTAGTGAATATAATGACTGGTACTGGAATTGAGATTGTTAGAAAAGGGTAGGAGCAAACTAGAGAGGAAAAAATGGAAGTGTGGGGAAAAATACATACAGGGAATGAATGAGGTTTAAAAGAAGGCAGGACTTAAATGAGCTTTTTAATGTTTGACTGAAAATAGTTGGGTAGATAAGTGATGTAAAATGTTTGAAAATAGGAGTGCGTCAGCATGGTTTGTGATGTAAAATGCTTGCAGCTAGGATTGTGTCGGTGTGGTTTGTTTTCATTTATATAAATGTCTGATTGCCTGTGTCAGAAGTGGTTTAGTAAAGGTGTTTCTTGTGTATATAAATTATTCAATTTCTGTTTAAA
The DNA here is from genome assembly GCF_019279795.1 of Protopterus annectens. NCBI lineage: Eukaryota > Metazoa > Chordata > Ceratodontiformes > Protopteridae > Protopterus > Protopterus annectens. The sequence goes on along the minus strand of NC_056732.1, from coordinate 1,273,757,379 downwards.
AAAAAAAAAAAAACAGTTTGGTTGCTTTTGTTGTGCAGAGGATTTGGCAGAAGCTAGCTGTAGTAGTACTTAAGCCAAGAAGGCTGAATAGGATCCTGTGGCCTCTCAAGGTCTGGGAATCCTAGATTGATTCTGCTGGATGACTACATAGTGATTTCTACAGTCATTTAGAAATGCGTGAAACCCAAGCCTTTGGACTGATTTGGTAAACATTGTCTATATGTTTGGTACATTTTGTACATTTGTGCTCAAATGTATGATGCTATAAGACTCCACCATGCACTGATGGATGAGCTGCACATCACATTGAAGAGATGTCATGCGGGAATTTGAGAGTAAAAGTAAAATCCCAGTCGACAACCATGTCTACAGTTTGGAACCTGTCCATGTTGACTAGCTTGTTTTGTTACTGGAGCAACCGAAGCAGCTAGGAGAAGAGAAGTATAACCTCTTTTATTTTTGCATGCCTGATTCAGACAGTAACTTTGTTGCAACTGCTGAAAAATTCAAGGCATTCTTCACTGATCTCTCATTAAAAAGGATAAAACTGTTGGGTCCTAAAGTAAAAGCCAATTTCGAAAGGAGTGAGCAAGAAGATAAAATACTGATTGCTGTTGGGATTAGATTGGCCATTCCTCAGTGAAAGAAACCAGAAGAGTATCCATGAGCCTATGGTTCAAAAAGAGCCAACAGCAATAGTTTGGGCAGTGTTATAAGAGGCCATTGTAGATACAGCGGCTTTCAGAATGGACACCACCGTTGTGACATTGGTGGTCAGCAAACCCCAACATGTCCAACTCTCCCACTCTGGAGGCAGTCAGGAGTCATGTCTGCCTCCACTTTCCAGTGCTGCAGATCATCACATAGAACAAGTAAGTAAGGGAAGTCTTTTCCAGAGGATGCATCATTCCTTTTCTGTCCCTTTCATGGGCACAGTTCTTTCTTGCTCTGCCAGATGTCCTTACCCCATGAAAAGAGTGGAACCAAAACCAGAATTCATAAGCTTCGTAATAAAAAGAGCACTAAAGGAGAACTCACCAGACCTGGAAAGGGTCCAGATACTATTCATGATGCGTTTTGCTTCCAGAAAAAACGAAGTACTTCAAACCAGTTTTGAAGCTCCGTGTTCTTAATTCGGCTGGAGTGTGGGGAGTGCTTTCTGTTTGGAGTCTGCCTGTCCTCCCCGTAGTTGGATGGGCGTTCGAAAGACATGCGTAAATGGGTGTGCCTTCGTTGAAAGTTGAACGTCGAGTTGGCACCTCTGTGTTCATGAAAATCTACTGCCAATCATTAGCGGACCGGAGTTCTGCTGTGATGACCCCTAACCGGGAAAATACGAAAGACAAACAATAACACATGGTCACAGCACAGTCTGTCCTCTCTGTTTTATCAGTGTTGGAACTGTATGTGCTCTCTAAACTTGTAGGATAGGTTATATACTTGCACATTGAAATACCTAAGGGGTCCAGGGGTTTATTGTGCTTCAAGGCACTCTTATTCCATTTTGGACCCTCTTATTTAGTCTCATGACAGCCCTTATGCATCCCTGCTCTGCTTCAGTTCTGACAGTCTTACAATATTTATCATAAGTCTTTGAGAAAGGATTGTTTTACATGTAGTAAAGTATGTCCAACAGCAACAATTAACTTTCATCAGGGATGAAGTTGCTCAACTTTTAGGTTCTATGAATGCTGTTTGAGATATTTTCTGTTGAGATCTCCTCTAAAACAACCAGCTCCCACAGAGGCTCTTAATTTTATGCTGGAAAAATTAACAGTGTCACCCTCTGTACTAGTGTTTAAAGAAAACTATTTTTTTTGACATGGAAAGACTTATTGTGTCAAGAGTTGCACATCTTATCTTCTAAGCTTCCTCATTTTATTGTTTCAAAAGGTCAGTGAGTCACTGTGGAAAGACTTGTCCTTTATGCCTGAAGTAACCACTGAAGCAGATTTAAGTCAGTTTGTTTTTCTTGTCCAGCATTCTTACTGAGGGGAATATATATCCAAGTCAGCAGTGCTTTTATTTGCACAAAAGTAAAGCAACTAGAAAAGATGGCTAGCTTTTTGCTTCCTGTTTCACAAATAAACCAGATAAGAAAGGTCTCTAAAGTTACCCTGTCTTGATGCCAATGTGAACGTATCATATTTTGCTAAGAAAAGAAATATAATTAACATTTGCCAGATAAACCTACAAGACACTGTAGTGCTACTACTCAGGCCGCCTTCAAAAATACTTCAATTGGTGACACACGTGCTGCTGTGACATGTCCTTCTCTCTGTACTTCTGAAAAACACTACAAGCTGGATGTGTTTTCTAGGTCTAGTTTGGCATTCAGGATATCTGTCATCCAAGGTGTCTGGTCTTGATGCTACCCAAGAGAATGAATGAGGATTCTGTTCTAATCTTTTAGAGGACAGACTAGATCATGTATTATATATAAATGTTCCATGTCTGATCAATTCAACATACCTACCCACCTTCCTACATTCATTCTGTAAAGGTGTGTGGAAGGATGTATTTGGAGGAATGTCTTTAGAGACGCCTAAGATCTGAGTGGTTTGTGGTATACATGTTTTTATGGTGTACATTTATGTGCTTGCTTTTGAGTCGCAGCTTGGAGATGTGCAGAAGCATAGCGGCACAAAGCATTATGGGAACTGGGGAGGAGTTACAGCCCAGGAAAGTTTGAAACGTGCTGCATTGACTGGTGTCTGCAGTAGGTAGTTCTAATATTTAAGTGGATGGATGTTATCAGAAAGTTATGTCATTATGTTAAGTGCTTAGCTGCCTTAATTAATAGGACTGGTACTGTCTTTAATTTACAAGATTAAGGCTTCATGCCTTAGGACCTTTGGGCACCCCAGAATTTTCCAGGATACTGGGTGGTACTCCTAGCCCATAGTATACTATGCTAAGTATCCTACTAAATATCTTCATTCTTTGTTAAGGTAAATGTTTGTCTCCATTACAGGCTGTGGCTGCTGGTGGTTACTCTTTGATCTGACAAGAATGAAGAACATATTAAAAAAAAAAAAAAAAAAAAAAAAAAAGAGTAGAATGCATGGGCCATGCAGTCTTTATCTGAGCTTGCTATGTTTATATTGCATAGTTTTCATTTGTTTTGGAATATACCACTGCAGTTCAGTGTTTAAAACTGTTTGTGTCTATGAAGGTAAAGTACTAGCTTTCTAACTGGATAAAAGCTGTTATGACCTGACATGCAGTTGGGACTAACGCCAGTGTCAGGGTTGTAGTTTTAAGAGGAATAGGCAGTTGCCCCCCCCCCCGCCTTAGAATACACTCCACTTGCACCCCAACATTACCAAGAGGTTCATAAGTAACTACATACAGGATGTTACATTGTTTACTATCAAAAGACAGAATTAACTTTTGGCAAACGTGAATGTTGAATGGTGGTTGGAAGATTTCTGTATTACTAATGTCTTTTGGCTTTTCCCGGTTAGGGGTCGCCACAGCGGAACTCCGGTCCGCTAAAGATTGTCAGTGGATTTTTATAGTAACGAGGTGCCAGCCCGACGCCCAGCCTTCAAAGAAAGCACACCCATTCACGCGCGCACCTACCTGCATGTCTTTAAACGTCACTCGACTGCAGGGAGGACATGCAGACTCCACACAGAAGGTGCTCCAGTGAAGAATTGAACCGGAGAACCTCTTGCTGTGAGGCGACAATGCTAACCGCTGCACCACTGTGGCTTGGAAGATTTCTGTATTGCCAAATGTTAATTGAGCAAGAGAGTTCATATTAGCGAATGCCACTGTGCATTTACTGGTAGGACTTCGATGTTACAGATTGTGGTACAGTGTGGACTGGGAAATCCCTTTCCTCACTGTAGTGCAATCTCGGAGTTAGAATTTATAATTAGGTGGTTTAGATGGTGCAGGGGGGCTTGTCCCCTTGCAAAACAGTGAATTCTAGGGTAGGAGCTAGACATACCTTAGCTTCTATGCGGACATCCCATTAGATATTTTCGATGTAAATGTTGAATCTGCTGAATTAGTTCAACATTTACACCTCATTAGTATGCATGTATTCGGCATTGTGATTCAACGTTAAAAACTGATTTTGTTTTTAACGTAGAGATTTTGATAGTAAACCATGTTACACATCTGGATTTCAGACACATTTCACTATGTAAACCAAAAAATTGTAGCTCTCCTTTTCATTCATTCATCTGATCCCCAGAACAAAGAAAGGGTCCTTCAGTCCTTAGACGTAAACAGACAACTGAATTGTTATCTAGATAAAATAAAGTGCAGCAAAACCTCAGATTATCTGTTAGTATTTTATATCTGGGAAAGAGACTACCAGTTTCCAAGTAAGCAGCTTCTGTGTGGCTGGCCCATTCATTTTATTCAGTTGTTCTTATAGGAAAGGGTTGGAAAGGGCGTCGAGGGTCCACATTAGTAGGGCTACTGTGGATTCTCTTGGGCAGGGGCATCAGCATATTTAATTCTTGGTCTTAAGTCATCACTTTCTGCAAACAGTATCTGAGTTTGCTACTGCCTTTCTGCAGTCTGTCCACCTCTTGTGCTTGTGAGCTCTAATGAAGTGCATAGCACAACTTTGTAAGAGGTTGTCATAATTAATGATTAGATGCATCACTATTGCAATATTGGCTCCATCCCAACATTCCCTTTTTCTTTGCTTGGGCATCCGAAGGTGGGTTTTGGGTACACTTTCTGTATGCATTTACCCCCTCTCATTTTTCCCCTCATTGGACCTCTTAAGTCCCTGATGCAGAGAATATCTACATTTGTTAATACTTTGGTTAGGACCAGTATGATCTTGTTTAACAGGTTAGATACCTTGCTGTCTTCTTGGATGAGAAGCTCTGAAGTAGTGCAGACAAATGTCAACATTTATATAGAGCGTGTTCTGAAGCCCTGCATTGCAGATTTCAGTAGAGATCTTTTTATTAAACTTCTCCTATTCATAGAGGCCTGAATCCAAAACATCTTCCTTATACCTTATTACTACTTCTACTTTTTATTTTGGCTGCTCCCGTTGGAGGTCACCACAGCGAATCATCTGTTTCCATTTCTTCCAGTCCTCTGCCTTTTGCTCTGTCACACCAGCCATCAACATGTGCTATCTCACAACATCCATAAACCTTATCTTAGGCCATCTTTTCCTTTTACCTGACCCTTCATCCTTTAACATCCTTCTCCCAATATACCCATCATCCCTCCTCAGCACATGTCCAAAGCAATGCAATCTAACCTCTGTGGCTTTGTCTCCAAACTGTCCAACCTGAGCTTACCCTCTAATATATTAATTTCTAATCTTGTCCTTTCTCATCACACCCAGTGTAAATCTTAACATCTTTAACTCTACCACCTCCAGCTCAGACTCCTGTCTTTTTGTCAGTGCCACTGTCTCCAACCCATATAACATAGCTGGTCTCACTATCATCTTGTAGACCTTTCCTTTCACTCTTACTGGTACCAGTCTGTCACATATCAGTCCTGATACTCTTTTTTCACCCACTCCACCCCGTCTGCACTCTCTTCCACACTTGTCATTACTGTGAACTGTTAATCCCAAGTATTTAAACTTATCCACCTTCACCAATTCTACTCCCTGCATCCTCACCATTCCTCTGTCCTCCCCCTCATTCACACACACACACACACACACACACACACACACACACACACACACACACACACACACACACACAGTCTACATTAGTCCTGCTGATCTTCATGCCTCAACTGTCTAGAGTGTATCTTCATCTCTCCAGGGTGAAGCATCATGCGTTTCTTACTGTTAAATTTCACATTATCTGCTCATATTAGTTTTCTCAACATAATTTTGGATTACTTTCTGATCTTTGAGTTTTAACTAATCTTGCAAGTTTTAAATGTCTTTGACTATGTGTCTGATATAGTGGATAATGTTATCGCCTCACAGCAAGAGGTTCTCCAATTTTATTCTCAGATGGGGTGCCTTGTCTATGAAATCTCAGTTTCCTCTCTGTGTTTGCATGGGTTTCCTCCCACATTTTTGAAGACATGCAATATGTGGCTTGGACACTGTAAATTGGCCATAGGTGCTTGTGTATGTACATGCATGCTTGTGAGTGTGTGGTATGGAAGAACTGTGGTAGGGCTAGCCACCTGATGGTGTGAACCTTGGCTGCAGATTGTTACTGTTTAAGTGACACCCTGACTCCATATACAAAAGGGCTTGAGGATGTATGTATGTGTATATGCATATATAAAATATGTATATATACATATACAAAGTGTGTGTAGATATAAGTATATATATATATATATATATATATATATATATATATAATGTGCATGTGTTGTGTAATATATGTGTGTGTGTATATATTTATATATGTGTGTACATGTACATAAACTAATGTATATGTATTATATATGTCTGTACATACACATACTTGGATAATAAATATATAGGTTTACTGTCATGTCCACAAAGTGCCTTCCATCGTAGATGGCACATTGAAAGGCTGTTTTCAAAGCCGATACACCTTGAACGGAAAGTCAGTGAAACCACATCATCGAATACAGCATTTACTCCAACGGGCATGTTTCCAAAGTGGTGAACGGCGAAACATTGCTATTAACATGGTTCGACAGGGGGGCAGAATGATGCTTTTATTTTCAGCATACTGGTTTGGCAATGTAAGCATTCAACGGAAGGCGCTTCATGGACATAAAAAAGAAAACCATATATATGTGAAATAAAGTAATCTGAGACCAAGAGTTGTATTTAAATATAAGTAACGAACTTGCGTTTATTGCAAGTAAAAACTTTTGCATTAAATGCTTCATCAGGCAAAACAGTCAGAAAACTAAAGACAATCCTAATATATGCAGTAGAGAGCATACTATTTAAACAATTAAAAACATTCAGTTAAAGTGACACTTCACTTGATTTTGAAATTTTTAAAACTGGTTTACTACTGAAAGCTTCATTAAGACCTGTATGTTGCACCCTAAACCTGATAATCCATTTACTCTCTTCATTTTCTGTTAAATTCTTTATGTTCCCTACCATAATATGTTCAAGTTTGTTTGTGTCTTTCGGCTTTTCCCGGTTAGGGGTCACCACAGCGGAACTCCGGTCCGCTAATGATTGGTAGTGCATTTTTACGTACCGGGTTACCAGCCCTGATGCACAACCTTCAACGAAGGCACGCCCCATTCATGTATGCCTCCACACAGAAGACGCTCTAGCTGAGAATCGAATGGGACAACGTCTTGCTATGAGGCGACAACGCCACCGCAGCACCACAACTGCAGTACACCCTAATATGTTCAAGTACTACATATAAAGTCATGAATTCAAAATAATGCATGCTGTGTTCTTTATATGTTTGAACAGTGCATTCGTATCTACGGATCTTTTTATATCTGGTAAATGATCACATATTTTTTCTTTCAACTTCTGATTAGTTTTCCCCATGTAGGATGGGTCACATTGGTGACATTTTGCCATATAGGTAATATTTTTAGTGTTACATGTGCCATAGGATCGAAGTGCAACTTCATTCTTCAACATTGAATGTACTATCATTTTGTTTGTGTATGTATGTATGTATATATATATATATATATATATATATATATATATATATGGTTCTACTTCAAAACATTGAATTCCCATAACATTGAAACTCAACACTGAGAGACCATACATCGAAAACACAAAACACTGAAACTTTGCATCACAGCATCCTATAACATTGAAAACTAAAATGCACAAGTAAATAACATCCCCCTTCACCTATAACAACACCAAACTAAGAAACACACATTTTACTATGTTTCTGCAGGGCACAAGCTGCCCTGCACCCAGCATGTGGGGGGCGGCCCCTCACACCCCCGTAAATTAAATGTACCAACTCAGAGACCACACCACAGTGGAAAAGTTAATTTCCTGACCCTACTGTATCGTGATCACCATACAGAATGTACACATGTTTAAATCAATTACCTGTATGGCCTAAAAATATGTACAGATTGGCAAGATAAACACTTTCTCCTCTGATTACTTCTGGCATTCTCAGAACACTAACTCAACTTCCATGAAAGCAAAAAATCCATCACTTAACAAGACCAGTTTTGAACAATTACCTGACTAACTTTCAAAACACAATATTAAACAAACTGCAAAGCCGCAAAACACATCAACCTCCATGTTACCTCACAGGAAAAACTACAACGTCATTAAGTGATACCAGTATCCATTTGAATTTTATGTAACTATTTTTATGTAATTGTTTTGTGGAGCATTTCTCCTCGGGTCTCTGCTGAAAAGCGGTCTCTACCCAGTTGGACTAACCTGGTTACCAAATGTCAAATAAGTAAATAAAATTACATTATAGCACTTCCATGTTTGACAATGCACTACTCGGTGTTGTACATTTTCAGTGTTATGAATTTCGATGTTACGAGTTTTCAGATTTTTGGGTTTTTCAATGTTATGGTCTCAGTATTTTGAGTTTCAATGTTATGAGAATTTGATGTTTTGAAGTATAACTGTGCGTGTGTGTATGTGTGTGTGTATATATATATATATATATATATATATATATATATATCTGTGTGTGTAAAAAATTGTATCTTTATAAATTCAGCACTAGTAACTCCATTGTGTTGAATTATACTACTGGAACTGTTACCTTTAAAACCCTGTAAAGTCTCCTGGTCCCCTCCTGCCCCTTATCCCACCCACCCCAGCATCCCTACTTTTATAGCTACAAATAGTCCCTCCCACTTTCCCACTTAACAAATCCAAGGCTCCCTTGTCAAACTCCATAACTCCTCCCACCCCAAGGCCCAACCTCTAACAAACCCAACACAAAGTCTCTTCCCCACTTGTTACCCACTTCGCTACTTCAGTATGGCAAATTTCACTTATACTATTACCCCATCATAATTTTACTTCTCATCACCACCTATATCCTAACAATATATGAAAACCAAACTCTTATAGGCATTCCTTTCCTAAGTGCCACACCAACTCCCAATTTAATCTCCATGACAGTTATATAACACCCTCAATCTACCAGGCCAAAATATATTCCCCAAAATAGTCCACCCGACACTTCAACACCCTAAAATCCCACATAACAAAACTAAACTCAAAATACTATTTAAAGTACAATGAGTTTTAATTTACTTGAAAAAATGAATGAATATCGAGATATTCACCCAAACCCAGGTCCCACCACTATGCCAATCTCTAATACCTATAATTTAACCCGAAACCTACTGACTCCTTCTAATACTACACCTGAACCTAAGAAGCATTAACAACAAAATTCACAACCTTCACGCCATCATAGCTAGTCATCCCTGACATCATGTGTCTAACCGAAACATGGCTAAACCCTCTACTAAGAATGAAGAGATCCTCCCACCGGGTACAATATTCTCAGGGCTGATCGTACAAAGAAAAAGGTGGAGGAATAGCTATTATGTTTAAAAATAAACTAAACATCGTTAAGAACCAAGTACAACCTCCTATGATCTCAAACCTAGAAATTATAGCCCTACAGATCTGCCTAAACACTCAAAAACGCATCAACCTTATTGTAAACTATATCCCGCCAGGGAAGAACACAGAAAACCTGGAGCAATCCCTGAGCTGGCTAGCCATCAACTACCCACAAGAAACCATAGTTCTTGGAGACGTCAACATTGACTGGTCTCTATTCTACCCATATAACTCCACAACCTATTAACCTATATGGTTTCTCCCAAAATATCCTATCCCCAACCAGAATAGGCAACTCACTTCAAAAAGAATGTATAATTGACTGGATCCTTACTAATAGAGACTCTAATAACTACACCACTGGCACCCTTCCCTGTGACCTCAGCGATCACCTAATAACTTATATCATTAAACATAAATGCCCAACTTCTAACACCCCTATATAGATTAATCAGAAACAAAAAAATTTCGTCCCTCAATTATTTCTTGCTGACCTGAAATTCTGCAACTGGACCATATTAAAGACTCTTCCACTAGAAGAGAGTGAATGACACCTTAAGATACTTGACTCACATGCTCCACATAGACAAATTAGAACCAAAATAGCACCTTGGCTCACTATTGTTACTAAATCCAAAATCAAACAAGCCTGGGAAAATGGAGAGCCACAAAACCCCAAGACCGTTAAATTTCAACAACTAAGAAATGCCACGAAAACTGCCATAACCCAAGACAAAAACAATACTTCTGCAGCCTCCAGCAAAACACCAGAACAACCCAAAGAAATTCTGGGCAGGTTTTAACAACCTTCTGCACCCAGGCAAAACTTCCACCCCAACCCCTGAGAAACTCTTAGAGAAAGGCCAAGAAGAAGTAGCCAACACCTTTAACTCCTTCTTCACTGAGACTATCCAAACCTTAGCCAGTCACCTTACCTCCACTTCCCCACCTGCTGCTAAACTGCGACGTGACAACCCTACCCCTTTAATTTAAAGCCAGTCTCTTCCTCCTAAAAAACTCAAACCAACTACCCTAGCTGACCACGAATTCTTACAAATTGCATCTGATGAAATAGCCCCCATATCAATCCTAATAAACAGATCTATAACTGAGATGAACATTCCTCAATCTGGAAGACTTCCTATCATTCCACTTCACAAAGGAGGTACCTCCTGGAAATGTCAAATTATAGACCAATAGCCATCCTGTCCCCATAGCGAAAATCATGGAAAGATGCATCCACAAACAACTTCTTCACTATCTGACCTCTAATAATCTCTTGTCCAATGCCCAGCATGGTTTACACCATAGTACAACTACTGCCCTCCTTTCCTTTATTGACTCAATCAACAACAATCGCAATAACAAACTCATATCATCTGCCCTCTTTCTGGACCTATCAAAAGCATTTGATATGGTCAATCATCAATTCCTTCTCAACATCCTTGAAACCCCACGCCTGGACACTCCAGCACTAAACTGGTTCAATTCCTACCTCACTGGTAGGCAACAAGCTGTCCTATGGCAAAACAGAATATCGGGACTGCTCCCGAATACCATAGCGTTCCTCAGGGCTCAATACTGGGCCCACTTCTGTTTCCATCTTCATAAATGACCTTCAATCAATCATCCTAAATCCACCTGTATATCACCCGACGACTCCACCTTAATCTGCTCCCTCTCGAATCTCCAAATGACCACACAACATTGTTTTGCACTAGTTGAAAAATGGTTCACTGACTTAAAACTTCTACTTAACCCATCTAAAAAACTATTACTTTTCTTCCCCAACGTCTTCTCACCTCTAGGTAAAGAACTCCCAAACACTAACAACACAACCTTTCATATTAAATCCACTAATGGGACCCTCATAACCCCTGTCACCAGTACCAAACTGCTAGGTGTCACTATTGATCATAAGCTCAAATTTGACATACACATTACCCAAACAGTAAAGTCTGTTAACAAAAACTAGGATCTATGTACAGAATTAAAACTTCCTAACTCCCACTACCAAATTAACTATTGCGATCCTCCCTTTTCTCAATAAACGTGAACTTAACATGCTCTCTTGCCTATAACCACATTGCCAGATTTATTACAGGTTCAACCCATCATTGCCTTAATCTGCAAAGACTTGGCTGGTTGGAACTGCCAAATCTCCTCAAACTTAGCCAACTCGACAAGCTTATAAAATTATCAACCATCCTGATAGAACTCCTCACTGTGCAAAATTCTAATTCCATATACTATTCTCAATAGTCTCCGTTCATTAAACAGCATCCAGATCCTAACCATTAAAGCAAAAACTCAGGTGGGGATGCTTCCATTGGCAAGCAGTGGAACTCCCTGCCAAACAACCTTAGACTTAATCATTTCAAAGCTAACCTTAAAGAATATCTCTCCACACAATGGACATGCCCATGTCGAGAACCTGACTAACTACATATCTCTTTACTTCTAGGTCCACTTCCTAGCCCATTTCCTAATTGCAGATCTCTAAAATTTCTAGTAATAAGGAAAATCTCTGATTTCAGTCTATTTTCAGTATCTTTAACGAAATCAATGTTCTGTGTATAATTTCCTGTCTGTCCTTTAGTCTTATATAACATCTATGTAAATTTTCATTCCTGCATATGTAGCTGTATCCTCTTGTTGTAACAATACTTTGAATCTTGCAATTTAAATATGTACTCCTCTACTGAAAACGGATATGTATCCAGTTAGACCAGCCCGGTTAACAAATGTAAAATAAATAAAATAAATAATATATATATATATATATATATATATATATATATATATATATATATATATATATATATTTTATATATATATATATAAACTATATTTTTTTCGCCAGTAAAAGAAGTTTATTAAACTTCTTTTACTGGTGAAAAAATAAATATGGAATAAAACAGAGTCCGAACTGTTACGCACTCCCATGCCTTTATTGATATATGAGATATATATATATATATATATATATATATATATATATATATATATATATATGTATATATATATATATATATATAGATATATATATATAGATAGATATAGATGTATATTTACAATATATGCAGTTATTGCATTTGTAGGTACATATTCTAATTGATTTATTAGTGTTAAGACTTTCTTTGTTCTTTATAACAGTGTTCTTTAAAGTAGTGAACCTTTTATAACTAAAACTTGGTCCTCTATTACTTATGTCTTTCAGTTCTGACCCTTGCGATAATAATGTCCAGTGCTTCTTTATAATATGTTTAATTTTTGGAGTGTTCCTATTGCAAGTTGCAGCCACAGTTCTTGGTATATCTGTTTCTATTATTATATTTAATTACAACTTTATAATTTTCAGAGAATATTGGATTTGTATCCGTTTGCCTTTTATCTATTACTTCACATTTTAACTGATCAAGTTTGTGGTTTATAAGGCACTAAGGCACTGTACGAGCACATCCGCTCATGCATGAATCATGCCATCCCAAATAGAACCAAGATGCTCTCATCCAAAAACAGGAAGCCAATCTGGTGGTCCCCTGCCATAAACAAACTTTACAACAAAAGGAAGAAACTGTTGCAGAAAAGAAGAAAATCCCAGGATGCAAAAAACTTCCTTACCAGCCTCAGTAAGAAACTGAAATCCCTCATAAAATCCTCCAAAGCTAGTTACGAAAATAAAATTGCCAAAGATTCCAAAGACAACCACAAGGCATTCTATAACTATGTCAAGAATCTAAATGGCAATGCTCAGATCTGCTCTGAGCTAAAACAGAATGGCATTAAATATACTGATCCCAAGGATATTGCCAATATCCTGGCAGATCGATTCAGTGCAAATTTCACTCCCTAAATGGCCCATCTCAACACTGGAAGATTGCCAAGTTCCAGTAATAACGACCACACAGGTAAAAAACGCACTCTCCAAAGCTAAGAATACAGCATCCATGGGACCAGATGACATCCCGGGCTGTGTACTACATGAACTACAATATGAACTGGCACCTCACCTAAGTGTCATGCTTAATCATAGCCTCACCTCAGGTTTCGTGCCCACTGAGTGGCGCAGAGCTACAGTTATCCCACTCCACAAGGGGGGATCCACCTTGGATCCTGGAAACTACTGTCCCATTGGTCTGACGAGCCTTATCTGCAAGGCCATGGAGCGTATTATCCTGGAACTTATAAACAAAGACATTGGCAACCTTCAAACACTCGACCCCACCCAGTTTGGGTTCATGAAGGGCCGATTTAATCTGTCTCCAGAGCCATGGATAAGGGTAAGGTGGTCCACACAGCCTATCTAGACCTTGCCAAGACTTTTGACACCATCCCTCACTCTGGAATCATAGATAAACTTACTAAGCTGGGCATTAATCCCTACGTCACCCAGTGGGTTGCTAACTGGCTTACTGATAGAACCCACATGGTAAAAGTAGCCAACTCCAAATCCATCTCCAGACAAGTGACAAGTGGAGTACCTCAGGGTTCAGTCCTGGGACCACTCTTGTTTAGTATCTACTTCCCTGAAGTACAGGCCAACACTAAGGGACTCTGGATAACAAAGTTCGCAGATGCCTGCAAACTGGGAACCATTATTGAATCCCCAATTGATGTGGATACTCTACAAAAGGGCCTTACAGAATCAGATGCTTGGTGCCATAGCCATGGGCTCAAGCTCAATGCCAAGAAATGTATAGTTATCCCCTTTGGGAAAAACCATGTACCCGTGAATTACCATATAGGTGGCAGTACACTAAACACCAAAAGTGTGATAAGAGACTTAGGGTCACAGGTGGACAATGTTCTTACCTTCGATAACCACATCGCCACAACAGTCAGGAAATCCTTCTATGTGGCACACCTCATCACTAAGGGCTTTTTATCCAGAAAAAAGGAGGTCATTGTCCCACTGTACTCATCCCTCATTAGACCCATTATAGAATACAATGCCCCGTTTGGTATGTACCTCTCAAGACATCTGCAACAACTGGAAAGGCCGCAGAAATACCTCACTAAAAGAATCACAGGCCTAAAGCAGATGCCCTACGCTGACCGCCTTAAAAAACTCCAGCTATACTCTGTCACATATCGTCTACTCAGAGGCGATCTCTGCTTAACATACAAGGTCATGTCAAACCCAGAGCTGTTGGACATGCTACACTTCCCTCAGAGCCACACGCTCCAGGGATCTAAACCTTGTCATCACAATAAATGAAACATGCTGGAGAGATAGGTTCCTGACCCAGAGACTCCCCAGACTCTGGAATGGATTGCCCATACATGTCAAGCAGAGTGCCTCTTTGGCCCTCTTCAAAAGGAACCTTGACGATGGGAGATGACCTTGATGGGAGAAAGGAAATTCACGCCGGGGATCACGTCAGTCGCCCTGCTAGACAGGGGTCCAGGGAAGTAAATAGTGTGGAAAGAAATAGCCAGGGAATTGTTATGGCTAAGCTTGTATTGGCCATAGGGCTGATAGCCTAGTACCAACCTATGAACCTATATCCTCTGGAATTAAAATATTGAGTCACTTTTTCTGTTTGTCTTAGCATATTGACATCTTTTATATTTAATCTAGATAGCCGGGTCATTTGATTACTTGCAATATTGTCAAGTATAAATGGTGGATGCATGCTGTCATGAAATAAGTCCTCCTTTTAACTTTTTTGTATGAAGTTATTTATATCTACCCTCCTTTTCCTCCTTAAGGCTGTATCTAAGAACTCAGTCCTTGTTTAATGAACTTTTTTCTTAAATCTCAGAGTTACTTGTAGTATGTATATATAAGATATAAAATCATCCAGTGTGCAATGGACCATCTCAAATCAGAAATTATCTACAGATCTTTTGTAGGAAAGTATCTTCTGAAAAAACGTATTTAAATTCTCAGAAAGAACATAGTATTCTCCCATAGGTTCATAACAATATTGGTGTATGTATTTGCCACGGGCATACCCATGGCTATGCCTTTTATTTATATAATGAATTTTTAAACATGAAAACATTATTAGTCAAAACTTCTTCAAGTAATGCACTTATAACATTCACATTTAAATTATGGGTTCATAGGTAGGTACTAGGCTATCGGCCCAAGGGCCTAAGTAAGCCTAGCCAACAAGGTTCCCTTGCTTACTTTAAACAATATATATGTGTGTGCGTGTGTCTGTATGTATGTATAATGTGTGTTTGTGCATGTCTTGGTGCAAAATTGTTAAATAGTAGGGTTGAAGAGGTTCCTATGTTTTCCCACTGGTGTGTAGTGTTCGAGTTAGTGTATTTTATGGTGCGACGAGGGTGTGGGGTGCACAGGAGGCCCCTTGCAAAAAACACTCTGAATAAAGAAATATCAGAAGCTGATGGGATGTGTAAATGTTAAAATGAACATGAAGTTAATTACAATGAAAGTTTAGGAGACGTTGACGTAAATTTATATATATGCCTTGTGTATGAATGTACATTTATACATTGTTATGGTGTGCTGCGGGGTGGATTTTTTCGCACAATAGCCTTATTTGACCAGGGTCTGTAACACTGTTTCATGAGGTGTGTGATGTACTTAGTTGAAGCATTTGCATGGTTGCTGAGTTTACCTGTACCCTCCTCCCCTGTCCAGACAGTTTTACATTTACCTGCTTTGGTTGTGCCTAGACTTGCTATCACATTCAGTTTGCAATTAAAATTTGAAATGTGCTGTGTGTGCTTGTGAATATTCATGTCTGTGACCATCTGTAAAACAGAGTTCAGTTTGCAGACACTTTTAACTCTTTGTCTTGCATGTGTATATTGTCAAAATGAATTTGCCTAAAGGATTAATTTTGCAAGCCTGGGTTACAGAGTAATTGGATTTTACCCCGAGTAGCAGCACGAGCACACAGTAGTGTTTTTTTTTCTTTTAAAATGGATGTTTTTCCCCATCTGCGTGCTTGACCATAAGCTAACCTGTATTGGTCTTGAACCAGTTTGTTCCCCCGGAGGGAGAAGTTCGCAGATCTACTAGGATGACAGCTGTTCTATGGGGCCATCATTCAGGCAGACATTAGGAAGTTTGTACTCACCATCATCATGGTAATAAGAGCATTATTTCATAAATTCTTAACTCTGTGCCTGAGTGGCTTGGGTGGGCATTGGGCTATCCAAATCACTGCAGGGGCTCCCATTGTTCTTCACATGCTAGTGCACAGTTTGAACTTGTTAATAACTGCTACCACCAAGTGTGTGCTGGTAAGCTGTTAAGTCAGCTTGGGACACCCACTGGAATGCAACAGCTTCCTTTGGGGAATGTGGCTCTGCACATTCTGCTCTGCTTCCTCCAGGGTGGGTATATCTGTCTTCCCCTACGAGTGTCATCAAGCACTTGAGCTACTAACTGAACTCTGGATGTTCTTCGTGTTTTACTGTTGCAGTCATTACAGTTGGGTAATCTGCTGGCAGGTTGCCCTCATTCGGCCTGAATATCAAAGTCTTGGGTCCTGCATCGGTTGCTGTCTTCTCTTCAATGACGTCAGGTCGTCAGTGGTATAAAATATGCAGCCAACGCCATTTTATTTAGTCTTTCTTGCCAAATCAGAAACAGTTCGCAAGTGCCAGTCGGCCGACACCTGAAATTTTCGCATTCGAGTTTCAGAACCAAAGTCTTCAATTAAAGCTAAGTACCCCGTTGGGGAAACTTTTTCTTGCTCCTTACCAATGTCAGTAAAAGTTAATAATTGCATTACTTGTGGGAAGCAAATACCTCATAAGGATTTTCATTTGTACTGTATTCCTTGCCTAGGCCCAGATCATAACGTGCCTTGCTGCCAGTTTTGTGCTAGATTTAACCAACGCATTATTTAGCGTCTGTATATTTTTGCTTCAAAATATTTTGGATTCAGATTTAATTACCTTGAAATGTCGTCGGATAGCAATCCGACTACCGGAGTTCACAAAAAAAGCAAAGAAAAAGACAGACAGACCGTTGAGGTCCAAAACTGACTAAGTTTCTCCTAAGCCAGTCACCGATACTCAGTGAGGCGCTTTCACAGCCCCTGATAACCTGCTACTTTTGAGTCGCAGGTCTCTACCGAGACTCGTGTGGAGTCAGTTATGCCGTGTGATTTTCAGAGTATTGTACCCGCGAATGTCTCTCCCTCGGATGGGTCCGGAGCAGCTGAGTAGGCACTGGCTTCTGAGGGTGTCTACAGGCCTCAACATTTCTATATAAAACTGACGCCAGCTTCAAAGACAAAAACAACTTCTAAGTCTAAAAAACTGATGCATGAGCCACGTGCTCAGGCCCCTATGCCTAAAAACAGATGATCAAAATGGCTGAAGACTTAATTGCCTTGATCAGGGGTTCCCAACCCCCACTGTTAAGAGGCCTAGGCAAGGCACCTGTTATGAATCTTCAGATCAGGTTTCTATTTCTTCTGATTCCTCTTCTGATCAGGAATTTTCTATACCTCCCTGTGAGGATTCAGATGCAGAGGAATCCATCCCATCTGCATCTCTTCCTGAGGATTATTCTTTTGGAGAAACCCTGCATACTTTAAGGGAACACTTTCATTGGGAGAGTCAGGATTACTCTGAATCAAAAAAGAGATTAAGGGATTTCCTTCTTCCTCATCATAGGCCTTTGGCTATACCTCCTGTATTAGACATTGTTGATGTGTTTTTGGAATCAAGCGTGACTCCTGATTCCCTACCTCCGGCTCCTAGTAAGCCAGACAGATCTTGCAGGATTCCTAACTCCACAAATTTTTATTCAAAAATCCTGCTGCTGATCCTGAAACTATTTCACAGGGCCCCAAAGCTGTAAAGGCCACTACAGCCAAAAATCCTACTCCCTCTGATAGAGACTCCAGGGCGCTGGATAGATTGGGACAGAAGGTTTATACGTCTGCAACCTTGGCAATTAGGGCCTTAAACTGCCAGTTTCATATGCTTAAATGTCAACAGCATGTTATGGGCTTATTGAAACAGAAAATGATTTTGGTTTCTGATTGTGTGGAGAATAAAGAATTACAGGAATTATTGCATGCAGCAGAACAGGTTAGAAAACATACTTTGCAATGTGGTTTTGATTGCTTGGAGGCCTCTTGCAGGGCCGCAGTTACTGGATCTGTGATTAGAAGTCATGCCTGGCTCAAGGAGCAAAATTTGCCTGATCATGTTAAAGCTAAATTGTTGGATGCACCTTTACAGCATGATACTCTGTTAGGTAATAAGGCGGAAGAGGTTTTAAAGAAAATGGAAGACAGCTAAATCTATGCAAACGGTAAAAGATTTCCTACTAGTACAGCCACCCAGATTCAGTAGGCACTGGCCTACTAAAAATTGGTACTTTCCTGCGTCCAGCAGAGCCTCACAAGCCAAATCCAGGTGCTCAAAAGGCTCTAGATACCAATCACAGGGTTCTTACAGGTCAAAGCAATGGGGTGCCTCTACCTCCAAATCTGGGGGAAACGAAGCAAAACCCTACAGTAAGCAGTCTCAATGACTTCCCTCTACCATCACCAATCATTTATCTTTTGGAAGCCCCCTTGGGGGAAAATTAGCACTTCATGCTCAAAATTGGCAGTCAGTTACCCAGGACAAGTGGGTATTAAACATAGTATCCCAGGGGTACAGATTTCATTTCCATACTTTGCCAATTCCAAACGGTTGGACAGATCTGCCACAAAATCAATGGGCAGAGGACCAGAAACAAGTTACGTCCCTCATGGATATGGGGACTATTCAGTCAGTACCAGAACAGGAAAAAGGACAAGGTTTTTATTCCAGACTGTTCCTGGTACCCAGAAAAGACTATGTCTGGCATCCAATACTGGACTTATCAATTTTGAACACATTCTTGGACATTCCAAAATTCAAAATGCTGACTTTACAACAGCTGCTGCCCATGCTGGGCAAGGACGCTTGGTTAGTGACTCTAGACTTAAAAGAGGCATACCTGCATATCCCAATAAGGAAATCTTGCAGAAGATAGTCCCGCTTCAAGGCAGGTTTTATGCATTACCAATTCTCTGCACTGCCCTTTGGCTTATCTAGTGCGTCCAGGGTCTTTACAAAGTGCCTGGCCCCAGTAATTGCGTTTTGCAGACAAAGAAGCATACAAATCTGTCTTTACTTGGACAACTGTCTCATTCAAGCAGAAAACAAGGACATTCTTCTTCAACATCTGGTGTTTGTAAAAAGGCTTCTAACAACCGTAAAGTACTCAATAAACGAAAAGAAATCATAACTGGTATCCTCTCAAAAAATTACATTCCTGGGTGCAAGCTTGAATACAACTGCCCAGATGGCTTACCTTACGCCAGACAAACAAAGGCAACTGAATATATACTTTTTTTCTGGAATGGGGTCGCCCATGTTGCGATCTTTTTGCTACTCCCCAAAACAGCAAATGCCCAGACTTCTTTTCTCTCTTCCCTCTGCCAGGCCATCCCCCCAGAGACGCTCTGACCCAGGATTGGCCCCAGGGACTTCTTTATGCCTTTCCTCCTTTTCTCTGATCCCTCAAGTTATCCAGAAAGCAACCGTTTTGAGAGCCAAAATGATTCTCATTGCTCCTTATTGGCCTCGACAAATTTGGTTTCCGTTCCTCCATCGTCATCTTTTGGTGCAGCCGTGGCATCTGGACCCAGTGCCAGATCTTCTGATTCACCAATCCGGTCAGCTGCACCGGTCTATCCCTTCTCTCAACCTCACAGCATGGTTGCTCCACTTCCTTCCTTAGCCAGGCTTCCTTTGATCTCTAAACCCGTTAGAGACATTCTAGTAGCTTCTTAAAATCCTCTACGAGGAGGATTTATACAAGCAAATGGAAGCGCTTCTTATTGGGCTAAAGCCAAGAATATTGATCCCTTCACTGCTCCAGTTCAGGCAGTTTTGGATTTCTTAGCTGAGGTTTTTCATGCAGGCTCCTCTTCTACAGTTAGAGTTCAATTGGCTGCTATCTCGAACTTTCATGTCGGGTTCGCAGATCACAATATTATGTCCCACAGGCTTTGTAGAGCCTTCTTGAAAGGAATTTTCCTCCTGAAGCCTCCAGTCAGGAGTCGTCCTCCTCAATGGGATCTAAATTTAGTGCTGACATCCTTGATTCTTCCCCTTCGAGCCAGCTGTTTCTTGCTCCTGAAATTTCTTTCATGGAAAACCTTATTCCTGGTAGCTATTACATCGCCAGGAGGGTGTCTGAACTTCATGCTCTTTCTGTTCGCCCCTATTTGGTCTTTCACAAAGACAGAGTATCATTGAGAACTAATCCGACCTTTTTGCCTAAGGTCGCCTCAAGACTAATTTAAATCAATCCATTGATCTCCTGTATTTTTCCAAATTATTCTAACAGATCGAACAAAACTACATTATCTTGATGTCCATCGACAACTTAGATATTATTTGGACAGAACTAAACAATTTAGGAAATCCAATCAACTCTTTGTTTCCTATGCTGATAACAAGAAAGGCCTTCCTGCCTCAAAAGTGACCTTATCTAGATGGCTTTCTTCTGTCATCTCTGAAATTTATCGGCTCAGGGAAAACAGCTGTGCTCAAAACCTAAAGCACATTCAACCAGAAGCTTAGCTACTTCTACAGCCTTTCAAGCTAGACTTCCTTTAGACACTATTTGTGCAGCGCCACTTGGGCCACTCCTCATACTTTGTTTCCCATTACAAATTGGACTTGGCCTCCAGGGACAGAGCCAGTTTTGGCTCTACAGTCCTCAAGAGTCTGTTCCATTGTGCCACCCAGGATAGAGGTGCTAGGACGCTGGTCCCATCAAGAATGAAGGCGAGATTGACAACTTAACATTGAGAAGTTATGTACCTACCATAACGCTCCATGTTAGTTGTCTTCTCTCACGCCGCCTTTCTGCGACCTCCTCCTTCCCCCAGGCCTGGACAGACCTTTCTCTACAAGGAGTTATGATGCTGAAGATCATACAGAGCTGGTCCTTCTTCCATCCTGCAAGTTTTTCTTTCTTCCTTCTTCCTTTGGAAAGTGTTTATGCTAGGTGCTATTGCCCTTTTGTTATCAAACGAGATCTGGGTACTTACCGCCTTGCATCATGGGATATGGGGCTGCCTCGAGCTGGTAAAAGTGACTCTCGAGCTTAGCAAGTGCCGAGTTGGAGCCGAGGATCGGCTCCGAACCCATCAAGCAAGAAAGAAGGCGAGAGAAGACAACTAACATGGAACGTTATGGTAGGTACATAACTTCTCATTCAGCAACTCTGGCTGAGAGCATTAAATTGTTAGTTCCACAAGCTGAAATATCAGCAATTCCTAATGTCTCAATTAAAACAAAAAATTAGCACACATTCTGAACAGTCTGAATTCAAGGAAATGCAGGATCTGTTGCATGCAACTGAACAGGTGGGCAAACATACTTTACAATGTGGATTTGATTCATTGGAAGCTTAGAGCAGCTGTTACTGGCTCTGTCATATGTAGACATGCTTGGTTAAAAGAACAAACCCTTCCTGATCATGTTAAAGCAAAATTATTGGATGCACCTTTACAGCAGGATGTATTATTTGGTGTCAAAGCAGAAGAGGTTTTAAAGAAAATGGAGATAAGGCAAAGTCTATGCAGACGGAGAAGGATTTTTTGCAGGTACAACCCCCTCATTTCAGCAGAAATTGGCCAACAAAAAACTGGTCCTTTCCAGCTTCTGACAGATCACAGAGAGGCAAATACAGATGCCCAAGGGGCAGAGGTCAGTCACAAGGCCCTTACAAACCTCGCCAATGGGGTACTGCCACCCAGAAAGGAGGAGAAGACAGGCCCCAGGGTAGCAGAAGACAAACACAATGACTGAGTCCTCAAACTTCCAAGCAAATCTCTCCTGGCAGCTCCCTTGGGAGGAAAATTAGCATTTTTTTGCAGACAACTGGCACATCATCACAAAAGACAAATGGGTCCTAAACATTGTCTCTCAAGGATACAGATTCCACTTTCATACCTTACCAAGGATAAAAGGAATGCCAAACCTGCCACCAAATCAATGGGCAGAGGCACAAAAACAAATTACAGCTCTCATGGACATGAGAGCCATTCAACAGGTACCTACTCAGAAGCAAGGACAAGGATTATACTCAAGGCTCTTTCTAGTCCCAAGAAAGGACAAAGCATGGAGCCCCATTCTGGATCTTGCAGATAGGTGTTCAGAATTGAAAGTACCAAAATTCAAGATGCTAACACTACAGCAGCTTCTTCCCAGGCTGGGCAAGAATGCTTGGCTAGTAATGTTGGATCTCAAGGAGGCATACCTGCATGTCCCTATCAGACAAAATTGCAGAAGATACCTCTGCTTCATTGCAGGTTCAAAGCATTATCAATTCTCTGCACTGCCCTTTGGCTTATCTACTGCGCCCAGGGTCTTCACAAAATGCCTGGCACCAGTAATTGCATACTGCAGACAAAGAAGAATTCAAATATACCCATACCTGGATGACTGCCTTATTCAAACAGAAAGCAAGGACTTTCTTTTAAAGCATCTGGCATTTGTTAAACACCTTCCAAGTTGCCTAGGGTACACAGTAAATGAAAAGAAATCAAAACTAGTGCCCTCACAAAACATAATATTCCTGGGTGCCAGCTTGAATACAGCGGCCCAGATGGCTTATCTCACGCCAGACAAGCAACAACAGCTGACTCAATATTTCAAAATAATGGCAACAAAGACCCAACTCCCTGCAAGAAAAATTCTGCAGGCCTTGGGATTCATGGCATCTTGCATACTACTATTACCATTTGCAAAACTGCATATGAGGAAATTACAATGGTACCTGAAAAGTGTATGGACTCAGCATAGCCACAGCTTGGAAGCAATGATACCACTCATTCCCTACCTTCAACAGGAGTTTCTATGGTGGGCACAGGCATGTCACCTCAACAAGGGTCGACCTTTCACCTTACCCACAGCCAGGCAAACCATGACAACAGATGCATCGGACTATGCTTGGGGAGCACACATGGCAGGACAATGCATTCAGGGCAAATGGACTACAGATCAGAGGCATCTGCATATCAATCAAAAAGAAATGCTAGCAGTACAGAATGTCCTAACAGCTTTCAAGGACTTCTTACACCCAGGACAACTAATAATAAAGACGGACAATACCACAGTAATGTGGTACATCAACAAGCAAGGGGGCACACATTCCTACCCTCTATGCAATGACCTTGTGGAACACTGCACTGTCTTACCAGGTTCAAATACAAGCACAATTCCTGCCAGGAAAGAAAAACACATTGGCAGGCGACCTAAGCAGAAACATCATGGATCCACACGAGTGGAAACTAGATCCACAAGTATTTGCAATAATAGCTCAAAAATTGGGACGCCCAGACATCTGTTTGCAAGCCCCCAAAACTACCAACTTCAAAAATTTTGCACAAGGACATTCCATCCACAAGCTTGGAAAGTGAACGCCCTCTCATTCAGTTGGAAACCATTAACAGTGTATGCCTTTCCTCCACTACCTCTTCTAGCAAAGGTACTGCTGAAAGTCAGATTAGAGAGGCCACAAATGATACTCATTGCACCAGACTGGCCACACCAGCATTGGTATCCAATTTTAAGGAGCACTCACGGCCCACCATGGATTTTACCACAAATTCCTCACCTGCTCACCCAGCGAGACAATCAAATTCTACACAAACAGCTCAAGACTTTAAACCTGGCTGCATGGCAAATTACCTAAACAACCAGCCAACACCTCTATCCAAAGCAGTTATGGATGTCATTCTGGAGGCCAGGAGACCCAGCACCAGGAAAACCTATTCAGACAAATGGCGAAGATTTTGCACCTGGAACCAGGCTAAAGGCCAAAATCCCCTTTATCCAAACATTCCTCAGATTCTACAATATTTAACTGAGATGTTATACAAAGGTCTTTCCTTTTCATCTATTAAGATCCACGCCTAAGCAATTTCAGCTCATTACAACACGGATCCTCCTTTGTTCTCACATCCACTCCTAAGACAGTACCTCAGAGGGGCTAAGAACATAAGACCGCCAAGGAGAGCACCAACACCTACTTGGGATCTCAACTTTGTTCTGGAAAAGCTTACACTGCCGCCCTTTGAACCAGCTTTTTCAGCTGACTTAAAATTTCTTTCATGGAAAACTGCGCTCCTACTAGCAATAACTTCAGCTAGAAGAGTCTCAGAGCTACAGGCACTAATGGCAGTGGAGCCTTTCCTCATTTTTCATCGAGACAGAGTCTCTCTACGAACTAACCCTTCCTTTATGCCAAAGGTGGTATCCAGTGTGGCTGTAAACCAAACCTTTCATTTGCCCACTTTTTTCCCAAATCCCCAGAACAAAGGAGAAAGACTCCTGCACTCTTTGGACATTCACAGGCAATTACGTTGCTACTTGGATAAAACTAAGGCTTTCAGAAAATCTGACCAGCTCTTTGTAGCCTACGCTACAGGATCACAAGGAAAAGCTATCTCAAAACAGACCATTTCTAAATGGATATAGGGCATTGCATATGTTTCTGCTACACGCATCATGGGAAGCCGGTACCTGCTAACATTAGGTCCCACTCCACCAGGGCTACAGCTACATCAGCAGCCTTTCTCAGGGGAGTGCCAACCAAGGATATTCTGGAAGCTGCAACTTGGAGTTCAGTGCACACCTTCACCAAACACTATCACGTACCTCTATATTCTAAGACTAGAACTGGTTTTGCCACTGCAGTTTTGCAGGGCCTATTAGCTCCTTCTAATCCTGTTTAACTCCACCTCCCATCCTTAGCTTTGGGATTCAACCCAAGTGTGATGACTGCAGCAGGGTAACACGATGAACATAGTACAGTTTTGTACCTACCATAAATGTAGATGTTCGAGTGTTCACCCTGCTGCAGTCCAGGTTACTCTCCCTCCATCACCTCTGAACTAGCTGAACTTATCGATACCACTCTATCCTATACAACCTCTGTGGTGTATTTGCTTGTGCCTAAAGGTATTGTTTTATTTTTATCTAGCTATATATATATATATATATATATATATATATATATATATATATATATATATATTGCCTACCTATTGGGGGCACCTGACATCTGGGGCAAGAAAAACTGAGGAAAATGGCGTTGGATGCCTCTTATATACCTGTGGCGCACTGACGTCAGGGAAGAAGCGACAGCAACCAACGCCGGACCAAGACTTTGGAACTCAGGCCGACTGCGGGACCACCTGACGGCAGGATAACCCAAGTGTGATGACTGCAGCCGGGTGAACACTTGAACATCTACATTTATGGTAGGTACAAAAACTGTACTTTATCTGCAAGACAAATTCTGCAAGCTTTGGGTTTCATGGCATCCTGCATTCTACTAATTCCATATGCAAGACTGCATATGAGGAAACTTCAATGGTATCTAAAAAGTTTATGGAGTCAACATTGTCACAGTCTGGAAACAATGATTCCTCTCATTCCCTGCCTACAACAGGAGTTTCTTTGGTGGGCAGAGACATTTCACCAAAACAAGGGATGGTCTTTCACTCTACCCCCTGCCACCCAAACCCTAACTACAGACGCATCAGACTATGCTTGGGGGGCCCAGCTGGGAGGGAGATGCATTCAGGGCATATGGAACCCAAAACAAATGCATCTGCATATCAACCAGAGAGAGATGCTAGCTGTTCAGAATGCCCTGACAGCCTTCAAGGACTTACTTCATCCAGGACAACTACTAATAAAGACGGACAATGCCACATTTATGTGGTACATAAACAAGCAGGGGGGTACACATTCCTACCCCCTTTGCAGACTAGCCGTAGCATTGTGGGACACTGCCTTCTCTTACCAAGTACATCTTCAAGCACAATTCCTGCCAGGAAAACAAAGTACTCTGGCAGACGACCTAAGCAGAAATCTTATGGACCCCTCACGAGTGGAAACCAAAAACCACAAGTCTTCAACATGGTATCACAAAAATGGGGGAGCCCAGACATAGATCTATTTGCCTCTTCCCCAAACTTATCAACTGGACAAATTCTGCACAAGGACTTATCACAGACAAGCATGGAAAGTGGATGCCCTATAATTCAGCTGGAAAAAACTGTTAGTTTACGCCTTTCCTCCTCTGCCTCTTCTCCCCAAGGTCTTACTAAAGGTCAGACAGGAAAAAACAAAAATGATCCTAATTGCCCCGGACTGGCCTCGCCAGCACTGGTACCCAATTCTAAGGAATATGTCACAACTCCCTCCTTGATACTTGCCTCAAATACCTCATCTACTGTCTCAGCAGAGCAATCAAATTCTACACACTCGGCTCCAAACTCTGAACCTGGCTGCATGGCTGATCATGTAATTATTCAAACAACACCTCTCAGTAAATCTGTGATGGATGTCATTTTGGAAGCCAGAAAGACTAGTACTAGAAAATCTTATTCTGATAAATGGAAGAGATTCTGTGCTTTGAACCAAGCACAAGAAATGGACATGGCAAACCCAAATATTCTTCAGATTTTACAATACTTGACTGAGATGCTTGGCAAGGGCCTATCTTTTTCTTCAGTAAAGATCCATGCCTCTGCCATCTTGGCTCATTACAACACAGAGCCTCCAATCTTTTCTCATCCTATGCTAAAACAGTATATTAGAGGGGCCAAAAATTTAAGGCCTCCCAGAAGATCACCAACTCCTGCATAGGACCTCAAGTTTTTGCTGGAAAAACTCACCTTTCCTCCTTTATATCAGTTTTTATCTTGAAAAACAGCTTTCCTTCGCATGCATCACAGCAGGAAGGGGTTTCAGAACTACAGGCCCTCATGGCTGTGGAGCCTTTTATTACATTTCACCCAGACAGGGTGTCCCTCAGGACCAATCCTTCCTTTATGCCTAAGGTGGTATCCAGTGTGGCTCTTAACCAAACTATTCACCTGCCAACATTTTACCCAAATCCGCAGAACAAGGGGGAGCGGATTCTGCGTTCATTGGACGTACACAGACAACTAAGATTCTACTTAAACAGGACCATATCTCTAAGAAAGTCTGAGCAACTACTGATGGCATTTGCCGCAGGATCAGAGGGGAAGGCTATATCAAAGCAGACTATTTCTAAGTGGATAAGCTACTGCATTAGTTTCTGCTACTTGCATCATGGTAAACCGGTGCCCAAGGGAATCGGGTCACATTCCACCAGGGCTGCCTCTACCTCAGCAGCCTTTCTCAGAGGAGTTCCAACCAAAGACATTCTAGAAGCTGCTACTTGGAGCTCTTTTCATACTTTTACAAAGCATTATCATTTACCCCTCTTCTCTAAGTCCAGGGCAGGCTTTGCCACTGCAGTTCTGCAGGTCCTTATAGCGGCTTCTAATGCTATTTAGTTCCATCCTCCCATTCATAGCTTTGGGATTCTACCCAAATGTAATGACTGCAACAGTGAAACACGAAGAACATAGTACAGTTGTGTACACTTACCATAAATGTAGATGTTTGAGTGTATTCACTGTTGCAGTCTGGGTTACCCACCCGTCTTCCCCCTTTTTTCTAGAACTTCTCTTTCCTTCACTATATTCTAAAGCCTTTGTGGTGTATTTGCTTTTAGATAAAGGTAAAGTTTATGCTTCACATTTGGGGGGCACCTGACATCTGGGGCAAGAAAACTAAATAAAATGGTGTTGGCTGCTTGTTTTATACCACTGATGACCTGACGTCATTGAAGAGGAGACAGCAACTGACGCAGGACCCAAGACTTGGATATTCAGATTGACGGAGGGCAACCTGCCAGCAGATTACCCAAATGTAATGACTGCAACAGTGAATACACTCTTAACATCTGCATTTATGGTAAGTGTACACAACTGTACTTTGCTGGGACCATAATCAGGGTTTACTTCCATGTGCACTGCCAGTGCTAGTGTGCACAGTCATTTTAAACTTTTGTAGTACTCTGTTACGAGCCATTTGATCATAGGAATTACAAGTCATCTAAGTCACAAGAGCATTTTCTCCTTGTCAGTACTACCTGTTTTGCCTTGCCTCCCTTTTCAAGGCCGGGCCAGTGATACCAAGGGTGACATTTTGAATATGCATGCAGTTATTCAGCTTCTTGTTAAGGGCAAACAGTGGGCCGGATTCACGATGGCTTGCACGGAGTCTAAGAGTAGTGTAAGACTCCATGCAGCCATCATGTCTGACGAGCGATCCACGAACAGCCTGCAGGGGTGTATAAGAGAGCTCCTAAAACGGCTCTTACACGGACAGGGCTTGGATATGCAAATTATCTCACTTGCAGCCGAAAGGCATGCAAATGAGGTAATTTTGCGATCCAGGAAGCACAAACCTGTCCGTGTAAAAGCCGTGTTATCTGCAGAAATGTACTCAGTTGACAACTGAGTACCGTTCTGCAAATAGCACAATGGAGCCTTGTCAGCTCCAAATAAAGGTTGCATGTGTTCCAGGAAGCATGCCAATGGCCAAATATGTGGCTACTGGCAACGTACCTCCATGCAAAATTAAAATAAAAATGTTTAAACGTAGCACAGCCCATTTAAATATTTAAAACCCATAAACGTGGGTTTTATGCAAACCATCAATTTACAATGTAAGGGAATAGCAGGCTGAAAACAACATGGCCACCGAGTAGGGGTTGCTAAGGGGGGAAGCTCAGTGTAAGACATGTAACTAAGCATTAGTAGGCAGTGCTATGTAAATGAGTGTTAGGATAGTGAATCACACTTTTACATAGCAAATGAGCACATTCCCTGGAGTGTAGGAGTAGGATAAGGGGGGGTAACCAAGTAGGAGATAGGTGACATCACAGGGGGGTATGTATGAAAGAAATGAAGCTCATTGGAGCAGAGTGGCATGTGAAAGCTGTCAGTTAGACATCATGGAAAGAGGTGTGTCAACAGGTAGACATGGGAAAGCCAACAAATGGAAGGTGTACACTGTGGATAACACCAAAGTTTCTTGCTGAGCAGTAAGATGGAGGCATGTAGAAGCCTGTTTAAAGACTTGTAAGCGTTTTTAAATTTAGTGTGCGTCGTTTTAACCTGAATAAGCAAGTTGTAGTCCATCTAAGCATGTGCATGTTAGCTGCTGTGCATGTGTTTGCCCCCTGAGGATACAGACAGGAAAAGAAGCACAACAAATTGTAGGAAGCTACCAGGGAATACTAGCAGAGCTAGCAGGTGAAAACAATCAGAATCAGGCAATTACACAGGCAGAACAGTAACCCAACCCAGCACTGAAAACTCTGCAAACAACAGTGCAGTATGTGTCTCTCAAGAGACACTGCAACACTGGAGTAAGCTACTAGAAGTGAAAACTGAAAATGCTTCACTCAGACAAAAAATGTTAGGGGCTGCCATAGCTATTATAAGGCGACATATGCAACATGCTGAGGGTGGTGACAATGCAAATGCTGCCGAACAACCCACAGTGAGGAGACGGTGAAGAGTGTACAGGCCCAGGGTCACCTACCAGGGGTTACATGAGCTGGAGATAGTGGAGCACTATAGATTGGACAGAGACCTCCTGCAGCAAATTGTTGAGCTGTGCAGGCCATGCCTCACACACAGAACCAACAGAGGGGAACCAAGGTATGTGTTGGCCTAAGAATACTAGCAACAGGTACCTTCCAGAGACCAACTGGTGATATGATGGGGATATCACAGGCATCAGCATCCAGGGTACTGCACCAGTTCCTGGATGCCATGTCACCACATGTAGGTGATCATGTATATTTCCCCAATTCCCGTGAGGTATTGGCCAGCAATATGCGTCTCTTCCAGCAAATAGCGGAATACCCTGAAGTAGTGGGTGCAATAGACTAAACACATATACGCATCAAAGCACCAGCCGGTGAGCGGGGTAGGGCCTACATTAACCACAAGGGCTTCCCCTCCATAAACTGCCAGGTTGTGTGTGATGCCCAGGGCATAATAATGAATGTGTGTGCTGGCTGCCCTGGAAGCTACCATGATTCCCATATCTGGCATCTGACGTAGCTGTACCAGACATTTGGCAATGGGGACATCCCACATGGTCACCTGTTGGGGGATGCTGGCTATGCACTGGAGCTGTGGCTGATGACACCCATCAGAAACGCACACACACCTGAACAGGAACGCCATAATGAGGCACACGCGCAAACATGTAATGTAATAGAGCATGTGTTTGGGCTGCTCAAGTCACGGTTCCGGTGCCTGGACACACCTGGTGGAGCCTTGCAGTACTCACCAACTACATGTACCCAAATTGTCATGGTAAGTGCTATGCTACATAATATGATTCTGCGAAAACAACTGCAGCAGGACCAGCATAGGCCCGGCCCAAACAGCCCCCCACCATTGCCAAGGCCATCACAGGCAGAGCGTGACTCGGAGGAGGAACAACCTGAGCCTGCCCCAGTAGGCAGAAGGAGGTGTGCCCAGTATGCCTTGGCAAAGAGGCAACGCATAGCACATACACTGGCTCAGTAGGAACCCTGCAAATGATACCTCTCCCTGACTCACACATATAGTAAAAGGGATGTCTAAGTTGACGCAACCTGCTTTCAAACATGTACAGGGAGTGTAGTATGTGCATCCAACATAGGCAGCCCTACAGCACCACCTGAGGCATGATTGCCATGTGTTAAGCAATGTAACACCATGTAGTATATGCAAACCTGATGACCCATGAGTAACATCCTAACCTCACCAAGCATGATGCCACAATATGAAGGCAAGATGATCAATTACAACAATTGGCGTAAGTATTGTTGTTAGTCAAAGGGGATCCAATGCCTGTTAGCCTGGGATGACATGCTGAGCAAGACATGATGCTCCGCTATGGATGGCTTGCACCTATCACCCCTGGCCTTTTGGATACTGGCTAAGGCTGTTGTCACCCCCATAGTGCCTTGAATAGGTAAGGCTCAAAACACAAACCCACCTCCATAGGTATCACAAGGGATACAAAACTAGAAGTAATGCTACCCAATGCCAGAAGTCTAAACTGCAAGATGCATGCAGTCCAAACTCTCCTCAGCATGGAGAATGTTGATATCTGTGCAGTAACAGAAACCTGGTTCAAGGCTCCCAAGAGCACCCTAGCACTACCAGGTTACACCTCATACCATGCTTTACAGCCCCAAAACATGGAACAAGCTACAAAAGGAGGGTGAATATCAATAATTTTCAAGGATACCCACACCCCCTGGTTGATGCCACAGCATGAAGCAGCACAGACTATCCACGTGCAAGTAACAGTGGCTAAAACTGCCTCCCAGTTCGTAGCCTGCTACAGACCACTCTCCTAAATCCAGGAACCCCACTTGGCCTACTTGAGAACACATGAAAATATGAAGGTCTCTCCAAACAACATTATATTGGGCGACTGCAACTACCCAAACATAGACTGGGAGCATTATTCTAGCTCCAACACCCTAGGCCAAAGGTTCCTAGACTTCATAAACCGAAATGCTATGGAACAACTTGTCACCACTCCCACAAGAGGGGTAAAGATACTGGACTTGATAGTCACCAACATGGGGACTGTATGGCCAAGACGAGAAGTGTATCCCTCACTGGTAAGATCAGACCATATAGTAATCTCACTGGATATTCACATCCTGACCCCAGTCACTGGCCAGAAAACCACAGTGAAAAACTTGTGTAAAGCAAATTATGCACTCCTCCAAACTGAGGTGGAATCCATTAAAGCCCTTGTACCTGTGGAAAATATGGCCCAGACCTCAGAACCCTTTATGAATGCATTCTATAAACACTTTCAGGAATGCATGGACTATGCATTCCCAAATAAAACCAAGACTCAGTCCTCCAAAGGCAGGCATCCTGTCTGGTGGACCCCAGCCATTAACAAACCATGCAAGAGAAGGAGGAAGCTACTACATGATAGAGCAAAACCCAAAAAGGGAAGGCATCACTGATCAGTATTATGACAAAAAACTATGGCCACACATAAAATCTTCTAAGGCCAGCTATGAGATAAAAATTGTACATGACACTAAGGATAATCACAAGGCTTTCTTTACTGATGGTAGGAACCTGGGTGGGAATTCCCAGATATGCTCAGAATTAGTCCAAAATGACAAACAATACACCAAACCCACAGACATTGCCAACATCCGACCTGACCGGTTCAGTGCAAACTAACCCCCCCACCACCACCACCAAAAGGCCAAATATCTATCCCAGCAGAGTGCTGGCCCCCTGACATTGCAGATGCTCCGGTAACAGCCAGCGTCCCTAAAGCAAAACACACAGCATCAGTGGGACCAGATGGTGTCCCAGGCTGCATCCAACATGAAGTCCAAGAAGAATTGATCACCAAATAAAACCACTACTCAATCTCAGCCTTACCACAGGATATGTACCCAAACAGCAGTGTACAGCAACAGTGGTCCCTCTCCACAAAGGTGGTGCCTGAATGGATCATGCAAACTATCACCCCAGAATCCTGACTAGCATGATCTGCAAAGCTATGGAAAGGATCATCATAGACCTCAGAAATAAAGATATTGGGGACCTACAGACACTGGACCCTGCCCAGTGTGGCTTTCTTAAGGGCAGATCCTGCCCCTTAAACCTGGGTGAGTCATTTGAAACGGTCACCAAGGCCATTGATGAGGGGAAGGTGGTCCACACAGCCTACCTGGACCTTGCAAAAGCCTTCCATACAGTACCCCATGTGGTCATTATAGATAAGCTCACCAGCTTAAATATAAACCCCTATGTCACTAGATGGGTTGCAAACCTGCTCAAGGACAGAACTGACATGGTCAGAAATGCTGGAGCCATGTCAGAGTCCAAACCAGCTACAACTGGCATCCCACAGGGCTCGGTTGTGGGACCCCCCTGTTTGGTATATAATTCTCGGAGGTACAGGCGAACATGGAAGGACTGTGTCTGAACAAGTTTGCAGATGACTATAAACTGGGCGCCATATCTGACCCTCCAGCTGACACAAGCATTCTACAAAAGGGCCTCAAAGAAACAGACAGCTGGTTCCACAGCCATGTCATCAAGCTAAACACAAAAAAGTGTATAGTCATCCCTTTGGAAAAACAGTAAGTGCCCACCAATTACCACATAGGTGGTAACCCATTAAGTACAGAAGAAGTAATAAGAGACCTGGGGACACACGTTGATAGAAATCTCGCATTTGACAACCATCTGGCTGTAGTGGTTATAAAAACATTTCATATACCCACCTAATCATGAAGGTAATCACATCTAGATCAGGGGAGGTCATCGTGCCTCTTCAGTCATCCTTCATCAGGCTCACAATTGAGTACAATGCCCCTTGTGGGATGTACCTTAGCAGACACCTCCAGCAACTGGAAAGACCCCAAATCTGCCTGATTAAACAAACTGCAGCTCCACACAGTGGCATACTGCCTGCCCAGAGGCGATCTGTGCCTGATGTATATAGCCATGTCCAACCTGGAATCAATGCACATGCTGCACCTTGTAAAATCTGAATCCCATTGAGCTATGCACATGAGAGACCTGAAGCTCAGCACTGAAATAATTAGGACATGCTGTAGTGATTGATCCACAACCCAGAATCTCCCTCCACTCTTGAGTAAATTCACAGTCCAGGTTAGCCAGAGAGTCCCTCATTGACTCTCTTCAAGAGGAATCTTGATGAGTGGATGGCAGATTGTAGGTTTACCCTGGGTATCACTTTTATGTCACAGTTAGACAGAGACACAGTATACTAACCTTGAAAAATGTCATGGCAAACTCCAGTTAAAATGTGTGTTGAAGGACAAACACACTCTGACTAGGATTAGAAATGCCCTAGGGCACATAGCCTAGTGTTTCTCAATGTCCACCCAAGTTGAGGAATACACTAGTAATGTTGGACAAGCCTGGTTTAAGTAGGCCATAGCTGAACAAAATGCAACATGGTCATACCTTAGTCTGGTGTGCTCAGTATGAATATTTAAAGAAGTGATGGGACTCAAACCCAGGATACTGTGCACCAGAGTGAAAGGAATGAACCACTACACTATGACAATATTACAGTGTTTGGTCAGTATGAAAGAATGTTGACAAGTGTATGCAAACTGTCCCATGGAAACCCTGCAGGCATAGCATAATGCCTGTTGGGTTCAGACACAAAGCAGTTGGGCAGTAAGAACACAACACGACTTCCAACACACACACTATAAATGTCAAATATTGTTCAAGTTCACACACAACCACAAATGTAGTGGACCTCAGATCTCAACATATGGAAAGGTCACACTGGGCATGCTCACACACTTTGATAAATGAGACATATGTCAGGCAACAAACCATGGAAAGCCTGAACTGGGCATGCTCACACACTTAGGCCATGTCTCAGTATAGCAGTCAGGCACACACATCTGGCATTTGTATGTGTTAAGAAAAACACTCTAACCACCAAACGTTAAGATTTAATATGAAGCTTTCAGGTCTACACCCTTCATCAGCACACATCACAATGTCTAATCATCACCTTTAAATGGAGAAACATTTAAGTCACATGAACAAACCAGCCATACAAAAACATACAGGGGCGGCTCGTGGCATCGGGCTGCCGGACTGCAGCCCCCTCAGCTAGACAGCTGAGTAGTTTATTTTGTTTTTATGTAAAAAAAATCTGTTTTATACTTTAAATTTCGAGAATAAATACGCTCATGGGCATTGGCCTTCAATCGCAACAGCGTTTTGTTTTGTTTTTCTAAATTCTGCTGCAAGCCTGCAATGTTTTCATTGCAGCCGGAGGAGCAAAGAAGGCATCATTGTGATGCCCAGAACTTCAGACCCAAACCGCATAGATATGGAAGGGCTCGCTTGCTGGGCAAATGCTGCTGATTGGTTGTTGCTCTCTTCCCGGGCTTTATGTGCTGGGAAAAGAGCGAGAATCAGTCAGTCGGTTTTCGGCGTTGGACTATTGTGATCTTTTTTTTTCCTGTAGTGTGTTGTGTTTAGTTTTAAAACATTTTTTTTTTGACTCAAGGTACAACAAATTATTTTTAAAGTAGCGAGGCAATCAGGGAATCAGGACAGGAGGACTGTGGATTTATTGCTGCTTCTTTCATCAGGTTGTATCAACGACAACAGGTGAGTTACAGTTACTATTTATTTAATGAGCTCCTAGTAGAGTAGAAATACTGTGCTATAAATTACCTTAATAATACTTTATTGATGCCTTTGTTTATAAAATATTAATGAGCAAAGCAGGCAGTAAGTAGTGGCTGGTACACTTTTACAGGTATTCCTGTAATTAAAAACTCAGAAGTAACAAAACTGAAAAACACTGGCTGTTTAGGACTATGGCAGCAGTAGAGATTGCTTTTATGAGGCTTTAAAAATATTTTAACCTATGGCAGACCATTTTTATCAAAGCCGAGGTGGTTAATTAGTCTTGATAGATGAAATGCTTTCACTCACATGCTAGATGATCTTCGTCAGATCCTTGTTTATGGCTAAATGTTCTAAATATTGCAAAGATCAAATTCTGTTGAGGATGCATATGATAGTGGTGTTCAAATTTATTTAGTCCACAATAATTCTATCAGTCATAAAGAGATAATAATTTTGCACACTGGTCACTGGTAATA
Organism: Protopterus annectens; assembly: GCF_019279795.1. Classification (NCBI taxonomy): domain Eukaryota; kingdom Metazoa; phylum Chordata; order Ceratodontiformes; family Protopteridae; genus Protopterus; species Protopterus annectens. Next base: position 1,273,721,320 of record NC_056732.1, on the reverse strand, counting down.
CTACTGTTGATTTATGCTTATTACTCAAAGTGCCTGTTGCTCTGTGTTTGAGTAGCAATACTTTAATGACCATCAGATAAGCTTGGCTGAGATTACAAGATGCAAGTATGCTTTAATAAGCATACTGTTAAAGAATTGCCAACACTGAAAGCCTTTCTGTTGCCATGTAGAGAATACATCACTAGATAATGTATAAGCATTGGGTATTGAAATGCATATGCCAGTATTTGTAATAAAGGACAGGATTACATTATTTTAAGAGTCTCATTACACTTGGAGACTTCCAGTCATCTCTGCAGGCTTTACCCATAAACAGAATGCCAATCATGTGGTCCAGAACCTGTACAGTAATCCTTTTAAGCAATGTATCTTGAGCTTATTTCTTGTTTGCTTTTCATTTTTTACTTTGATCATGTTTTCACCATGAAACAAGTAGATGTCAGGCAGCAGGTCTTTTTTTGGATAAGGAACATTTTTACAGGTGGGGGCATCAGAGATTTCTACTTTCAGCATGTTACTTGGTATTTTAATAAAGCTGAATATAAATTATAATTAGAACTCCATGCAAGAAGTGGTTTGAGTTGAGTGCTGCTTGTTTTTGTTATACTTGATTTTGACTGGCATTCCACTAATGTATTTAAAAAAAAGTAATATATTTTTTCATGCCTCACAACCTTTGTTGTTTCCATATAGATATTAAGCTGTCATTCAGCCAATGCATTGACATATTTTTATTCTTCTACACTTCATTTTGTCTTGATTGGACTCTCATAATGACGGTTTGGCACCCAGGGCAGTATATTTAGTTTTTGCGGTTTGCTACTACAGGTGTGTGTCTGTGTGTGTGTGTGTGTGTGTGTGTGTGGTAGGCAATACCTCAGGCTTGAACCCTGTACCTTGTATGCAGGTGTTAAAGACCTGAATTCCCTACCCACCACCATTTGTGAAAAAAATGCAGATTTTTGCCTCATATTTGATCTGATCTGTTCCTTATAATATCTGTGGTTTGTAAATGTTGCAATGCTTGATCTTTGATGGTGCAGTGGTAGCATTGTTGCCTCACAGCTGCAGGTTCTCAGGTTTGATTCTTGGCTGGGGTGCCTTCTTTTTGGGGTCTGTATCTTCTCCCTGTGTTTGTGTGGGTTTACTTTGCGTCCCCCCATGTTACAAAGACATGTCTGCATTATTTCTTCCTGGTTCTCTGCTGAAAATGTTTTTTTTTGTTCCAAGTCAGACTGTCCTGATTAACAAATGTTAAATAAAATTGACAGGCATTTGAATTTCAGACTTCAGGTTTCTGAATGTTTAATTCCTTACATATTTGATGGTGCAGTGGTAGTATTGTTGCCTCACGGCTATAGGTTTTTCTGATTTGATTTTTGGCTGGGGTGCCTTCTGTGTGGAGTCTGCATCTCTTCCCTGTGTTTGTGTGGATTTGCTCTCGTGCCCTGCCATTTTACAAAGACGTGTCTGCAGTATTTCTCCTTGGGTCTCTGCTGAAAATTGTTTTTGTTCTGTCAGAAGTAAAATTGACAGGCAGTTGAATTTCAGACTTCCTTTTCTTCAGAAAATACACAGTAACACAACCTTTTATTCTAGCTATTTTCTAAGTTTATAAGATGAATATTTGAAATTTGTCCCTATTTTTGGGACTGTATTCCCCCATTATTGCAGGTTTTTGTGCTAAGGTTGACAGCTATGGCAAGAACTGAATTCACTGAATATGTTTGAGGGCTGTATTCCCTCATTACTGGGTTTGTCCAGATGTTTTGTACTAAGAGGTTGACAGCTATGGTGAGAACTGAATTCACTAAATGATAGCCATTTAAGTTTCAGTCTTCCTCTCTTTTACAAAGCAGCTGATTTGGAGTAGTGGTATGTTGCTCTGACTGTTTTGCACAGGGACCTTGGCAGTAAAATGCATGGTGGTAACACAGCATTTTATTCTAGCAACTTTCCAAGGTTATACAAGCAATATTTAATGTGTCCCTGTTTTTTGGGCTTTAGAACCCCCCCCCCAATAAATTTTGGCTTTTTCCAGTTTTCTTGTGCTGCGAAGTTGAGATGAAGCTGAGTATTGAGTAGATTTTACAAGGAGCTGAGAGCTGCAGGGGAACAGAAGTTTAGTGTTGCTTAAGTAAAGCTGGTTTTCCTTGGTAATAGCACAACAGGTTGTGTACTTGCTTTTAATGCAGAAGGCTGTGGGTTCTACTCCCACAAAGGGTGGATGCTGCCGTATTGAGAATGTTCTCCTTGGTGAAGATACTAACTATGAGTCTGTTATTAGTTTGTCATCCATTTCCTCTTGCAATATTACTAGCTTATCATTTTTTTAATGTAATATAGGCAATTTATTCCTGAGGGGCAACAGATTTTTCGATGAAACCATGAAATATAAAGGTGTTTGCTAGCAGCAACCTCTTCATTAGTTACAGATTTCTTTAATGTGGAATTATTTAGATGACTTTTACTTCTTCAGAGATTGTGCATATTTACTGATAATGGACTGTAGAATTGTGCATATTTACTGATAATGGACTGTAGAATTGTGCATATTTACTGATAATGGTGGACTGTGGAAGTCTGAGTAGACTTTTATGATGGAAATGTTCTGAACTGGGCAGTTTTGTCATTATGGGTGCATGCGTTTTGTTTCATTGCTTACTGGAAAAATGTTCAAAATAAATTTAAAACACCCTCTAACAACTGTACTGTATTATACAAGGAATATAAATTTAGTACAATGAGGAAGGTGTATCTAAGAGCACATGTATGTTTCATATGCAAGGGGCCTATGATTTGAAAACAGGCCAAAATGAATCTTTATCTGCCACTGGCAAAATGTATTTTCTTTGAATGTGGGTTTCAATGAATGTGAGTTTCAAGGGCAGAGAAGTTTTAATGCTAAGTCTGTTTTTCATTGTGAGACTGCATTGCTTTGTTTAACAGATGTGTTAGTGTTTGTGCTGTAAAATACAAAATAAAACTTTCAAATGAAGTCCAACTCATCATAGAAGTAAATCAGTATGCACATTAGTGTTTATGGTAAATGGAGTGAAATAGCCAAGTAATGGATCATTGGAATGACTGCAGAGGCTTCATTCAACCATGATTTTGTCAGGGGGGGAGGGCAGCAAACTGAGACAGGCGCAGTTGAACTATACCTCCCAACTGTCCAGATTTTCAAAGAATGAATAGATTTTTGCTTCTTATTTTTGATTTGTTCTTCATAATTCCTAAATGATTTGTCAGAAAACTACAATTTTTAAGTCACTAAATAATGATACACTGAGTTTCAGACTTCATAACCTTCAGAAAAATGCATGCTAAAGTAAGAACTGTTATTCTATCAACTGTCTCAATTTATACAAGAGCAATTTTTAGTACTGTTTATATGTTCCCCCAATATATTTGGCCTTGTTCAGATTTACTGCATTAACGGGTTGAGAGGTACATGCAAATAAATTGCTTTATAGAATTAGGCATAGCCAACCTCTCAACTGTCCCTGATTTTGGCTCAAAATGTTGCTCTTCCCCCTAATAATCCCTCTGCAAAATAGCAATTTTGGAAGAAAACATGGAGGGTTTATAATTAAGAAATAACTATAATAATCAAAATTATAGATTACTTGAAATGCATGTAGATTCTTTTATTTTGTCAGCTGCTCAAGTTAGCAGTACTAATATTATAGTGTCCCTTCTTTGACAGGTTCCCAGCTGTATTGTGTGGCTATTTCATATTTTTGCATCACATTTTTTGTCCATTTTTCATAAAATTGTGTGTTTTGGCAAATTAGTGACAAATCATTAAAGACTGAAGTTAGAAAATAATGACAGACATTTGAGTTTCAGATTTTATACTCTTCAGAAAATTCATACTAATGCAAGACCTACTCTATTATCTTTCTAAGTTTATTAGAGCAATATTTAAAAATTGTCCTTATTTTTGGGCCTTTGTGCCATGGCTTTGTCCAGATTTCTTGCTCTGAGGTTGAGAGGTATGACAAATGTCAGCCAGAGACATTTCAAATTGTGACATACTTGTTGCACCCCACTCCCCCATGTAGTGACTCTGGATGTGTTCAAGCAAGGCAATGAGTAGTTATGCAGTGTAAATGTGCAGTGTGTCCCCCCCATCCAAGGTAGACACAAGTACTACAGTGGCTTTACATCTGTCCTTGATTTTGCAGAATGGTCTGGTTTCTGTCATATTTTTGTACTGTTTTATGCTTATTACTCAGATGTATGCTTATTACTCAAAGTGCCTGTTGCTCTGTGTTTAAGTAGCAATGCTTTAATGACCATAAGGTAAGCTTGTCTGAGATTGTAAGATGCAAGTAAGCTTTAATAAGCACACTGTTAAAGAACTGCCAACATTGAAAGCCTTTCTGTTGTTGCCATGCAGAGAATACCTAACTAGATAATGTATAAGCCTTGGGTATTGAAGGACAGGATTACATTCTTTTAAAAAGCTCACACTTGTTGGAGACTTCCAGTCATCTCTACAGGCTTTACCTGTACATTAAACAGAATGCCAATTATGTGTGGTCCATACCCTGTACAGTAATCCTTTAAGCAATGTATCTTGAGCTTGTTTCTTGTTTGCTTTTCATTTTTTACTTTGATCATGTTTTCCCCATGAAACAAGTAGATAGTTGTCAGGCAGCAGGTCTTTTTTGGATAAGAAACATTTTTACAAGTGGGGGCATCACAGAGATTTCTACTTTCAGCATGTTACTTGATACTTTAATAAAGCTGAATATAAATTATAATTAGAACGGCAGTGCAAGGAGAAGTGGTTTGGGTTGAGTGCTGCTTGCTTTTTTATACTTGAGTTTGACTGGCATTCCAGTAATGTATTTAAAAAGTAATTTATTTTTTCATGCCTCACAACCTTTTATTTCCATCTAAATATTAAGTAAGCTGCCATGCAGCCAATGCATTGAAATATTTTTATTCTTCTACACTTATTTTTGTCTTAATTGGACTCTCATAATGATGGTTTGGCACCCAGGGCAGTGTATTTAATTAAAGTTAGTTTTTGAGCATAGCTCCTCCCCTTTCTAGTTGGCCACACCACTTCCCATTGACCCCACCCATTCAGCTGTCTCCTGCAGCCCCCCTTTGATTTGAAGTCACCAGCCGCCACTGAAAACATATAACAATAAAAGCATGAATTAATCCATCTAATTAAAAGAAACCATATTTAAAAGCACATAACATTAAAAACATGTGCATATAAAATACACAAATTGTAACGTTATAATATTACACATTCTCCCTCTGCCTTTTAACCTGTATTGGTTTTAAGCTGACTTTATTATTTAATCCAGGTGTTTTATCTGCTTGTAACCGAACTATCCATTCATACTCTTTCAGTTGCAGTAAATTATCCACATCACCCTCTCTCATCCCCATATTCAACACATAAATACATCTAAATTTAAAGGAATGTGAACTATGTATCATTATATGTCTATAAAGCCCATTAGTTTCAACTTTTCTTTTAATTTCTGATTTATGCTCTATTATTCTATCTTTTAACTTTCTAGTAATTTTACCTATGTAAAATGCATTGCATTGTACACAGGTAGCAAGATAAACTAACTTTGTTGTAGTGCAATCAGCACTACATTTAATAATAAAATTCTCCTGGGTCACGGGGTGCTGAAAATTACCCATCCCTTCATAAATATCAACACAACAAGTGCATTTATAACACTTGTATGTTCCTATCTTAATACGTGGACACTATTTCATTCCCAAAATCCTTATAGCAGAGTATTTGCTTAAGTGTTTGCCCATTCCTAAAGGCAAATTTAGCTGTCGGGCCCAGTATACACTTCAACTCTGGCATTGCCATTAGTATCACCCAATTTTTTTGTATAATTTTACATACTTCATTGGTATTTCCATTGAACGAGGTAACAAATCTTAATATTTTATCAGCATGTGACCCATCACTATTTTGTTGTGATACCTGTTCAACCTCTTGATTTTGAATAGATTCAAAAACAGGACTATAAAGACTTTTCCTTTTCTGTAAGATTTCATCATAAACCTTATTCACTTCATTTCTTGCATACCCATTATTAATAAATTCTTCCCTCATATCTTTAATTTGTTCAAGGAAACAAAGCTCATCGGAAGTTAACCTACTTACCCTTATCTGTGATTTTAAAATACCTTTATAAACATGTGCAGGATGCATACTGCTTGTTTTCAAATATCTGGCTGTATGTACTGCCTTCCTATGTACCATAGTATCTAACTTACTTTGATATCTATAAATATTCACATCCAAAAATACTACATTTCTACTTGAACTAGTCATTTTAAATTCTAGAAATGAAGTAGTGCTATTTATATATACTAAAAATTGTCTAGTTCTATTTTAGTACCAGTCCACACAAAAAAGCAGTCATCTACAAATCTACTATAACATTTTATATATTTACTATAAGTCACATCCCCATTGAGAACATATTGTTTTTCCCACATATATAAAACAAGATTGGCAAAAGTGTTGGCTACTGATGTCCCCATCGCCACACCTGTTAACTGTTGATATACATCTTTGCCAAATATGAAAATTTTTAGTTAATACTACATGTAATAATAAACATATATTTTCAACTTCATTAGGTTGAAAAACAGTTTGCATCAATAAAAATCTCCTTATGCTTTCTATACCATACTCAATAGGAATTACTGTAAATAAGGACACTATATCTAGTGTAACAAAAATATAGTCCATATCGGTATTACTTCTATACCATATACCAAGTTTCTGTAAAAAATGTACTGTATCCTTAATTATACTTTCACATTTTGGTATAAATTTTACTAATACCATCTGCAAGTACTTAGATATTGGTTCGGTTATCCAACCTTTACCCGAAACAATTGGTCTTAATGGTGGGTCTTCCATAGATTTGTGTATTTTAGGTATTCCATAGATTTGTGGAATTTTCGGACATGGTACTGTAAAATAATTTAACAAATCTAAAGTGATATCCTGATTCAGCTGCATATCATAAATTACTAAATTAACTTGTGATATTTGATCTTTCACTTCCAAAAGGGTCAATTTTTTAAAAGTATTTTCATCAGACAAAAAAGCAGAGAATTTTTCATTATACCATACTATATCCATCAGCACAGTAGCACCTCCCTTGTCAGCCTGCTTTATTATGATATCATTGTCATTCTTTAAGGATGTAAGGGCTTTATACTCTTTATAAGATAAATTATAATTATTACACTTTCTATTACTAATGGCATACAGTGCTCTAAGTTCCAACTCCACTATTTCAATAAAAGCTACTAGAACAGGAGATAATTGAGGCAAAAAAGTACTTAATTTTTTACAAGTTTGCTGAACTGAATAAGTCTGTTTAAACATAAGCTGTAGCATCACATTCCTAGCAAACAATTTTACATCAGTTATAACATCAACAATATTATCCCTAAAAAAGGGTATAAACCTCATTCCATTTATTAATAAATTATAATGATCAAAGTTGAGCATTTTGCTGGAATTATTTAAAGTACCTTTAACTAAGTTACCAGGAACGTTCAAGGCAGAAATGTCAGGTTGTTGCATTATATAACCCCGCTCTTCTCCTCGAATGACCGTCTTCATGGTTGTTTCAGCAACTACTTGTCTTTTGGAGATAAATATTGAATGCCCAGCTGCTGTTAATGACGGGATATCTTGCTTGGCATTTTTGAGCTGTCGTACTTTCTTTTGTTTAATTGCAGCGACTGCTGCGTCGATTTCTGCATTACGCTGTTCTCCTGTGGTATCCTTTCCTGCAATGTCACCTTTTCTGGCTGCTTTAGCTTGAAAGGTAAAAAAGACGAAATGTCGACTTGCTTGCTTCTGTCTTTTACTACTGGTAACAATTTACCAGGTTGTACGCTGTTCTCATTTAGACGCTTTCCTCCTTCTTCAACCACAACAACACCGGAAGGGGCTTCTAATTCCTCTACTTGAAGCTTCTTTTGTCTTCCTTGATCCTCGTTAGCTAAAACCGAAGCAAAGCTCAGCCCACTAGTTTCACTGACCAGCCGATTGGCTCCCGCTGCTACTGAAGCCTGTGGAGTCGGCGGGAGTTCAAAAACATCTAGTTGGTCAAGTTTTTTATTTTTTATTTCATCTGTTTTGCTTTTCACACTATTTTGCCGATTTAAATGGCTTCTTAAATACAGTTCTAGGCCAGGAAAAGATACGCCCATTTTTAAAGTCGTCGATGTCACGCTGCAGTTTACGTTTCTTCTGAAGTTCTAGCTTATTGTCCAAGACATGGATTCTATTTAAGAAGGCTTGAAATAACTCATTTAAATCTTCTGTTGTTGAGATTCTAAGCACTTCATTCTCCATTTTCTCTATATCTTCCAATAATTTATTTTCTACATCTTCAAAAAAATTATTCATTAACTTCATATATCCAGTACTCAGCTCTAGATTTAATTGCTGCCACTGTATGAGTAATTCTTGGTACATATTACCATAAGATGGCATTTTGAGTATTCACAGCCCTCTTGGAACAACCCCCAGTTCTATATAGGCTAAAAAACTTAGCCTTTGCCATTGCAAATGTTTATAGTTTACTACTGTCTTCTCCAATTCACTTATCATTTTCTTAAAGTCATTTAGAGAGTTATTACCACCATCAGCTTGCGATTTTGTCACTCCTGGTTGCAACAATGGATTTGTTGCTTTCACCAACAGTCTCTTAATTGATGTACTCATATCTTTATATGCAGAAATAAATATTCCACTCAATATTCCAAGTGCTGGCTTGTTCTTCTCCTAGGAACGCTTAAAGTGATTCACTTTACCTCTAGTATTCAGCTACACAACACATGTAAGAGAGCAGAAATCTCCAAGAAAAACACTCTGTGACCACCAAACGTTAAGATTCAATATGAAGCTAGATAGAATAATCGAGCATAAATCTGAAATTAAAAGAAAAGTTGAAACTAATGGGCTTTATAGACATATAATGATACATAGTTCACATTCCTTTAAATTTAGATGTATTTATGTGTTGAATATGGGGATGAGAGGGGGTGATGTGGATAATTTACTGCAACTGAAAGAGTATGAATGGATAGTTCGGTTGCAAGCAGATAAAACACCTGGATTAAATAATAAAGTGAGCTTAAAACCAATACTGGTTAAAAGGCAGAGGGAGAATGTGTAATATTATAACGTTATAATTTGTGTATTTTATATGCACATGTTTTTAATGTTATGTGCTTTTAAATATGGTTTCTTTTAATGAGATGGATTAATTCATGCTTTTATTGTTATATGTTTTTGTATGGCTGGTTTGTTCATGTGACTTAAATGTTTCTCCATTTAAAGGTGATGATTAGACATTGTGATGTATGCTGATGAAGGGTGTAGACCTGAAAGCTTCATATTAAATCTTAACGTTTGGTGGTTACAGAGTGTTTTTCTTGGAGATTTCTGCTCTCTTATATGTGTTGTGTATTTGTATGTGTTAAGCCAGGAACCTCCCACAATACAGCAATCTGCCCAGTGCACACAGTTAAATGACAACAGAGACGTATAAGTAATATACTGGAACCCTGCCATGGTCAAACATCTTCCACAGATACACAAGTTGTTCATAGAAACAGGGAAAACTATGGCAATAAAGACCTGCAAACAGTTTATCAGCAACAAATATTGTGCATCCCAAACATAAACATATGGGTGCAGAGGTCGATGCTAGGCTGTTTGCCCTAGGGAATACATAAGCCTAGCCAGTGTGTATTTGGCGTCTGCCTCCTCAGTACAGTAGCCTACTGTGCCTCTGTAAAGTAGGTCACAGAAGGCACTGTTTAAGGCTAGTTCGCTGTGCCTCTGTCAAGCAGGGACACAGTGGAGATCCCAGGGGTTGAATTTGCAATGTCACATCCATGTGGCTGGAGTTTGCTGGAAGAGGGTTGGCAAGGAGCTATGTCTAACATTAATTGGGATTCAATTCCAGACTGAGGGGAGCCTTATCTGTAGTGTCTGGGCAATTTCACTGTCAAAACTTGCAAGTGATGATTTTGAGGGATTGAAGTGTCCTGCCAATACTGTTCAGAACAGATGTCCTCCCTCTGTGGGATATTGCTCTGTTATGTATTAGCTCACTCCTTCTTTTGTACAGCTTATATATGGCTGGTGTCAACCAGACAGGTCTCCTGTTGTGGAGGAGTCTTGGTTTTATTTGAGATAGCATGATCAATGAAAACCTGCAGGTGCTCATAGAATGCATTAATAAAGGATTCTGCAGATTGGGCTGTATAATCCTCTAGCACAGGGCCTTTGAAGTATTCCACCCCAGCCTTCACAAGTGCAAAGTCTGGTTTTGAGAAATACTTTGTTAGCAGTGATTTCCTTGCCTGGGGGTGGGGATGGGATATGGACGTCCAGGGAAAGTTGGTTATGGTCATATCTTAACAATGGTGGTCTACCTCTGGTGTGGAACATAGAGTCCCCATGTTGGTGATGATCAGGTCCAATATGTATTCCCCCTTGTGGCTGTGGTGACTGGTTCTGCCATAGCACATGGATTCACAAATTGTAGTGGCTGTAGGGTGATGTTGTTGAGGCCTGAGTAGTTCCCCCAGTCAATATTCCTGTACCTGAAGTTAACCACTGTAATGGCGTATGTGAACACCTTCATATCCCACACTGTTCCCATGGAAGCCAAGTATGGTTCCTGGATATGGGAGGGGGTGGTCTGAACTACACGCCAAACCAAAAAGCAGTTTTGCACAATGGTAGTTGTATATGTATGGCCTGTCATGCTTAGGGCAGTGGTAACAACCCAGAGGTGTGTGTATCTGTGATGTATATGGATAACACTCCCTGGTTGTGTTGTGTGTTACAAGTCCTGTGTTCATGAAGCATGATATAAAACATAACCTGGTAGTGCTGATGTGCATATGTGACCCTGAAGTAGGCATCTGTTAATGCATATATATTCTATCCCCCATACTGAGGGATCGTAATAGATGTACATACCTCTTTGTAAAAATTGATGTCAGCACCCTATAAATACTGCAGGAGAAGAAAAGCCACCCAGTAATGCGAATAGCGTGCTGTGCTAATGCGTCTCTCTCAAGTGTCATAACATAGGTAGGGGTTTGAATCCTACAAATGCTCAGTGTGTGTGTGTGTGTGTGTGTGTGTGTTGGGGGGGCAGGGGGTGTGCATGTGTGCAATTCTCTTTGAAAGAAATGTCCCTTTTGACAACTGGAATAACACACTACATGATGTACATTCCTCTTTGTAAAGACTGATGATGTCAGCACCCTATAAGTACAGCAGGAGAAGGGAAACCACCCAGTAATGCGAATATCGCTCTGTGCTAATGCATCTCTCTCAAGTGTCATAACATAGTTAGGTAGGGGTTTGAATCCTACAAAAGCCATGTGTGTGTTTGTCGCACAGTTTGTCAATGTGTGGTGGGTTTTGCTTTTATTATTGCATGACATATAATTATAACAGTAATTGCAATGCACACATCAGGTATATGTGTGCCACGTACAGATATGTACCTGTGACCTTCAATAGTTCCTATGTGTGAACCCCGCCTCATATGAATACAGTTGTTACCTGTGCCAGCATGTCCTGCAGATTCCCCAGACTGTGCGCCATACATGTATGTTGTTGACAATGCAGGCTACTGCAGTGATCTGTGTCCTAGGCCAACTGGGTGACGCACACTCATGAAAGCTGTGATAAATTAATGTGGGTGAGGGTTCATGTCTGGAGTATATGTCACACATGTTATAACAAAGCAAAGTCTGTGAGTAATGGACATCCGGTGTAGGTGTATGGCAACTGTTGCTGATATGCATAAAGACACCTTCTTGCTTAGGCGATACACCAAGGGACTGCACAATACCTTTGGAAATGTGAATATCACAGGATAGACAAGAAAACACTTGTCCATATGTACACACCATTACCGGTTCTACATGATGGGTGCTGCCACCTACATGGTACTACTGGAATACTATGTTAAGTACATGCTGATGACAAAGTTACAGTTGCGTTACAGTAATAGAGCATGGCTTGGACAACAGGTATCTATCTATATGATACCCTTGTGCAAGGGCTTCATGAGGCAGGTGCACTTGCACCCCCCTGGAATCGGCTAGTTGGAATTAGTTTCATTTTCAAAAAAAAAAAAGTTTTTTTTTTAAAGGGCAGGCGTTCCTCCTTAAGAGCCTTGCATCCTGTCCCATCGCACAGATGCAACAGGTGTTTGCAACCTGTTTCTATATCGGGAATTTGAATTCCAGACTCCAGCGTGGACTATGGGGAAACATGCTGACATCATCGCATGGCGCGTGAACTGAAACGGATGGTTTTAGAAGCAGTTTCTGCTGATGGTCTGACGGGTTTTTCTTTTGCGAGGACTGACTGAAGATGGAGTGGAGTGGAAACAGGTGTGCTGTGGAATCTGGACGCTTTTCAGAGTGAGTAAGCTGGCGTGTGTGTGTGTGTGTGTGTACATACATACTAGAAAGAGTGAGATTTATATTTGTATTTGTTTACTACCTTAGTTACCTAAAAAGAGGGGGTGCCAATGTGCCATACAGGTTCTTAGACAGCAATTGTAAGTTATGTGTTGTTTTCACAAAGAAGGGGGTTTGCATGCACTGTATGTTTTTTTGTTGTCATGTCTTTTATTATACTCCAGATTTAGAGGAGTTGAAGGGACTGTTTAATCATTTTATATTGCAATTTTGTGTAGCAGGTCTAATGAGATCTTGACAATAGTTATATAAATCTTTTGTATGGGTCTTTTGGGGAGTCTGGTCATTTAGTGCTAGTTCTTTTGTCTGTATAGTTGAGTTTTATTCAAATCTTTTGTATGGGTCTTTTGGGAGTCTGGTCACTAAGTGCTAGTTCTTTTGTCTGTATAGTTGAGTTTTATTCTGCCACTCACCATATTTGGTCATCTTTTGGGTTTTCACAGCCCTTACTTTTGCAAACTTTCAAACTGCAGACCTATTTTTTTATTACCTTACAACAGAGCCAATGTTGTTCAGAAATGTATTTTGTCCTTTGTTTTTATGTCTATTTGAAGGATTTGGTTAGTCAACAATCTTAACAGTTCAGTTGAATATTTTGACTGATAGATCTACAGAAGGAAGACACTTTAGGAAGTACCATTTAATAGACTAGAGCTTACACTCAATAACTTCTATGAGCTGGTGTCTAAAAGTGTTTTTTTTTTTTTAATTCTTGTAAGCAGTGAATTAGAGTAGTGTGAGCTTGTGTGTGTGTGCACATGTACATACTCTTGTGGGTTCATGCCCATTTAAGAGCGAGCATGCTTCTAAATCATATATGGTGGTAAATAATTATTTTTCTAGTTAAGGTCTGTGTCTGTGAGAGGAGAATGGATAGGGCGCATTTAATTAAATTCTGTCATGTACCAGTGCCTGTTAAACTTCCAGACTCAGCCTGGGTCTGAATGACTTGAAAGTAACCAAATGCTTGGTCAAAACATTTAACTCTATTGGTTCCCAAGGAGTACTAAAATTATTGAGTCTGACAATATCACAATCAGCATGTTCTTCAAACTACAGAATGGTAGACATGAGTAAATGGCATCCTGTGTGGGCTCATGTGTGATGTTTCAAAAGATATAAGGTACACAGATATACTTTCTTAACGTCTATGCACTGGGATCAAAATATACTTTGGCATAAATGGGAGTTCCCTGTCATTTATATGCAGAGTATAAAATAAATCAGATAAAGGAGCTGGTGAATCTTAAGCTGGTTTTACTTTTTATTCTTCCTTGCACCTTTCAAGTCCATAGAGTATTACTTGAATCATGTTTCTATTAGTGCTAGAGTCTGAGGATTTAAAATGAGATTTCCTTCCCTTGAGTAGTTATTCCACTACATAGCCTTCTGGTATTTAGGTAAACTAAACAAAGCGGCATTTTAAGTGTTTGAGTGCTTTTCAAAGTTGCATTTTTATAGCTGCTGTTGGATTTAAAATAATAAGATACGACCCTGCATGTGTTTCAGTGCCACCAGTGTTCTATAGTGGAATGAGTAACAAATACACAAGTCATTCTTTTCTGTGATGCTCTTTTTTGAGGCTTACTGAGATGTTGAAAGAATGTGAGGTTGTGTAAAAATACAATAACTTAAATGCAGTCTCATGAAAAGACTTGAGGTTAATCGTGTCTTTTCAACCTCCTACAAAACTCACTATTCATTCTATGTTTGGTACATGAAAGAAAAATGCTGCCAAGTGGAATGAATGGTATCATTTCTATTATTATTCTGCATTCATCAGGCCCATAATTGAGTACAATACCCCTTTTGGGATGTACCTTACCAGACACCTGCAGCAACTGGAAAGACCCCAAAAGTACCTCATAAGAGGATCAAAGGGCTCAAACAGATGCCATATGCTGCCGGTTAAAGAAGCTGGATACCTACTGCTGTTTGCTCCACAAACTGTTTTTCTTTTAACTTTTTCCCCTTTAAACAAGTGCTTTTTCTTTTAACATGCACACCACTTATGAAAACACAGCACACCAATGCAACGTGTATTGGGACAGTTGCAGCTGCTCATTTCATTTTTTTGGGGCAGGTATTTTTCCTTACCTTTTTCAGTAGGCTTACCTGGTTTACAAATAAAAAAGAATGTTTAAAATTTGTTCCTTTTTTGGGACTCTGTCCATTGTTTTTGGCTTTGCCCAAATTTCTTGAATAAAAAGGTGAAACATTTTGACTGCTCCTTTTAAAGCAGGCTATAATTACTTATAGTACCCCAAGATTCAAGGTTGTAGACCCCACCTTTTCCAGACTGGCAAAATTTTCATTGCATGCATAATGCAGGTAGGAGCTGAGAATTTACTGAAATATTTTTGATTAGTAAGAGCTTATTTTATATGTCAGTGTGCAGGATTGACTGCTGCTTTGCTGTATATGATACAGAGCTCTTGCCATTTTAAGCACTGATTTTTTCACAGTAAGCTGTCGCTGTTAGACAGACATACCCACACCTGCAGAGTATCTCACAAAGGTTACTGTAGCCAACATGCCTATGGCTTACACTACTGTGATTCTGTATTTATGTATTGTGTGTGGAAGTAGACTGTTATCATGAAAATGTTCTGACTAGGGCAGTTTTGTCATTACTGGTGCATGCATTTTGCTTCATTGCCTACTGGAAAAATGTTCAAACAATAAATTTAAAATGCAGTTGTGTGTGGAAGTAGACTGTTATCATGGAAATGTTCTGAATAGGGCAGTTTTGTCATTATTGGTTAATGCATGTTTGTTTCATTGCCTACTGGAAAAATGTTTAAACAATAAATTTAAAAATGCACTCTAACAAGTCTAATGTGTGCTGTATTTTACAAGGAATATAATTTAATACAATCAAGAAGGTGACTCAAGGAATGCATACATGTATGCATGGCCCTAAAATATGTTTGAAAACAGCCCAGAGGAAAGTGTGAAAGGCTCAAAATCATGAGAAAATGTTAAGCTTTACTCTTAGGTTCATAGGGTGGTACTAGGCTATCAGCCCTAGAGCCTATACAAGCCTAGCCATAACAATTCCCTGGCTATTTCTTCCCACATTATTTACTTTCCTGGACCCCTGTCTAGCAGGGCGACTGACGTGATCCCTGGGGTGAATTTCCTTTCTCCCATCCAATCGTCAAGGTTCCCCTTGAAGAGGTCCAAAGAGGCACTCTGCTTGACATGTATGGGCAATCTATTCCAGAGTCTGGGGAGTCTCTGGGTCAGGAACCTATCCCTCCAGCATGTTTTGTTTATTGTGATGACAAGGTTTAGATCCCTGGAGCGTGTAGCTCTGAGGGATTGGGATTTCTTTAAGTGTAGCATGTCCAACAGCTCTGGGTTTGACATGGCCTTGTATGTTAAGCAGAGATCGCCTCTGAGTAGACGATATGCAACAGAGAGTATAGCTGGAGTTTTTAAGGCGGTCAGCGTAGGGCATCTGCTTTAGGCCTGTGATTCTTTTAGTGAGGTATTTCTGAGGCCTTTCCAGTTGTTGCAGATGTCCTGAGAGGTACATACCAAATGGGGCGTTGTATTCTATAATGGGTCTAATGAGGGATGAGTACAGTGGGACAATGACCTCCTTTTTTCTGGATGAAAAGCCCTTCGTGATGAGGTGTGCCACATAGAAGGATTTTCTGACTGTTGTGGCGATGTGGTTATTGAAGGTGAGACCACTGTCCACCTGTGTCCCTAAGTCTCTTATCACACTTTCTGTGTTTAGTGTACTGCCACCTATATGGTAATTCATGGATACATGTTTTTCCCAAAGGGGATAACAATACATTTCTTGGCATTGAGCTTGAGCCCATGGCTCTGGCACCAAGCATCTGTTTCTGTAAGGCCCTTTTGTAGAGTATCCACATCATTTGGGATTCAATAATGGCTCCCAGTTTGCAGTCATCTGCAAACTTTGTTAGCCAGAGTCCCTTAGTGTTGACCTGTACTTCAGAGAAGTAGATGCCAAACAAGAGCGCCCCAGGACTGAACCCTGAGGTACTCCACTTGTCACTTGTCTGGAGCTGGATTTGGAGTCGGCTACTTTTACAGTGTGGGTTCTATCAGTAAGCCATTTAGCAACCCACTGGGTGACATAGGGATTAATGCGCAACTTAGTAAGTTTATCTATGATTCCAGAGTGGGGGATGGTATCAAAGGCCTTGGCAAGGTCTAGATAGGCTGTGTGGACCACCTTACCCTTGTCCATGGCTCTGGAGACTGATTCAAAGAAGTCAATCAGGTTCAGGAGACAAGATCAGCCCTTCACAAACCCAAACTGGGTGGGGTCCAGTGTTTGAAGGTTGCCAATGTCTTTGTTTATAAGTTCCATGATAATACGCTCCATGGCCTTGCAGATAAGGCTTGTCAGACTGATGGGATGGTAGTTTCCAGGATCCAAGGTGGATCCCCTTGTGGATTGGGATAACTGAAGCTCTGCCACACAGTGGGCACGAAACCTGAGGTGAGGCTATGATTAAACATGACACTTAGGTGAGGTGCCAGTTCATATTGTAGTTCATGTAGTACACAGCCGGGATGTCATCTGGTCCCATGGATGCTGTATTCTTGGCTTTAGAGAGTGCATTTTGTACCTGTGTGGCCGTTATTACTGGAATTTGGCAATCTTCGGTATTGAGATGGGCCATTTAGGGTGAGAGGGGTGAAGTTGGCACTGAATTGATCTGCCAGGATATTGGCAATATCCTTTGGATCAGTATATTTAATGCCATTCTGTTTTAGCTCAGAGCAGATCTGAGCATTGCCATTTAGATTCTTGACATAGTTATAGAATGCTTTGTGGTTGTCTTTGGAATCTTTGGCAATTTTATTTTCGTAACTAGCTTTGGAGGATTTTATGAGGCATCTCAGTTTCTTACTGAGGCTGGTAAGGAGTTTTTTGCATCCTGGGATTTTCCTCTTTTCTGCAAAAGTTTCTTCCTTTTGTTGTAAAGTTTGTTTATGGCAGGGGACCGCCAGATTGGCTTCCTTTTTGGATGAGAGCATTTTGGTTCTATTTGGGATGGCACGATTCATGCATGAGTGGATGTGCTCGTACAGTGCCTTAGTGTAGGATTCAGCAGTTGAACTTTCAGTTCCCGTCTGCATGGGTGTTATGAAGTTTGTCACTTCTGACTTGAGTAGCATGAAGTTGGCTTTGGAGAAGTTTTTTATGGTGGTTTCTTTACTGGGGGTGGGATGTGGATGTTAAGGGTGATTAGCTTATGGTCAGACCTGACTAAAGAGGGGGTGACCATAGGTATGGAGCATTGATTTCCCATGTTGGTAATGACCAGGTCTAGGATATTGGAGCCCCTGGTGGGACTATGGATTAGTTGATGCAGGGCATTGGAATTTATGAATTCCAAGAACCGTTGTGCAAAGGTGTTGGGACATGAGACTTGTTATCAAAGCAATGGATGAAGGTAAAAGTTTACACCATATTACCTTGACCTGGCCAAGCCTTTTGATACAATCCCCTACTCAGGTGTAGTACAAAAGATGAATAATGTAGAGGCAAACACTTATATCACCAGCTGCATTGCCAGCTTGGCTCACAGGATGCAGGAGATCAAAACAGGGGAAGAGACCAGTCACCAATGGAGTCCCCCCGGGTTTGGTGCTGAGACTTTCTGTTTGGCATATACATCTCAAAAGTAAAAGGAAATACCAAAGAGCTTTGGCCAGCTAAGTTTGAGATGCCTGCAAGCTAGAAGTTATTGAATCCCCAAATGACTTAACCAAATAATAACTGGTGTCAAAATCATGAAAATGCTCTCTGAGAACTGATCCAATTGTTTGGCATTTGGGAACTTGTGTGTACAGTGACCTAACTTTTGACCAACATGTGCCCAACATCATAAAGCCTTTCTATATTGCACAGCTTATAAACAAATTGATTGTGACTAAATCTAGAGATGTTGTTGTCCCCCTTTAGATAGCTCTCATTATGTCAATCATTTTGTATAATGCTCACTTTGGCATGTATCTGTCCAGCCCCATGCAACAATTGGAATATCTTCAGAGATACCTTACTAAAAGGATACAAGTCCTAAACAATAGGTCTTGCATGGACTACCTCAAAGATTTATTATTATACTCAGTATCCTACAGAGTGCTTAGAGGTGACATGTCTGTCATACAAAGCA
This sequence comes from Protopterus annectens, assembly GCF_019279795.1. NCBI lineage: Eukaryota > Metazoa > Chordata > Ceratodontiformes > Protopteridae > Protopterus > Protopterus annectens. The sequence goes on along the minus strand of NC_056732.1, from coordinate 1,273,702,595 downwards.
TCCTCTGACATAATACAGATGGACCTAGTGAACATCAACAAGTCAAATGGCATCAGAAATACTCAGTCCAGATATCTAAACTGAATGTTGTGGAGAGATGGATCTATATCACAGACTACCACTGCTGGAACAGACTATCCATAAAAATAAAGCAAAGCTCATCCATCCATATTCAAATGCAACTTGGATCTAAGGATGGGTAATAGAAAATGTACTCAGGGTTTCCCCTCATGCCACTAATGGACAGAGGCAGTTCCTAAATGCTGCATCCCTTACATGGCCCCCTCAAATTATCTATGGTATGATCACAGTTGTTCTCACTAGGGCTAATATACAATTATCAGCCATGGGGATAGCTAAGACCAATCAGAAATCATTAATTCAAGCACCAAAAGGAATTGGCAAAGCTTAAAATGTCCTCCAAGTGAACCTATGCTGTGGTAGCAAATAGTTATAAAAAATTACCCTTTTTAGTTCACTAAGTGCCCCTGTCTCCCTCCGCCCCCCCAGCCTTTAACAGCTTCTGGCACCTATGGTGTGTGTGTGTGTGTGTGTGTGTGTGTAAGAGGGAGGGGTGTATGGGGGGTTTATACCTCACAATTATCCAGATTTTTGCCTCATATTTTCAGATTGTTTCTCATAAAATTGTCTTTTTTTCTGGCAAATCATTGAAGACTGAAGTTGAGTTTTAGACTTCATATCCTCAGAAAATGCATACTAATGCAAAAATTTTGTTCTATCCACTTTCTAAGGAGGTCGGGGTATGTATGTGTGTGTCATACCTCTCAACCATACAGATTTTCACAGAGGTTGAGGTATGTGTGTGTGTTTGAGAGAGAGTGAAATGCCATATTTAAAGTCAGCAGGTAGAATTTATTTTCAAGGAATTGTGAGCTTCAAGGGAAGAGAAGTTTACTACTGCTTATGCTAAGTCTGCTTAAAATGTGCAACTGTTTTGTTTAGCAAATGGTATCACTGTTGTGGTGTAGAAGTTCAAAACAGTCTTATTAGCACAGTAGGTAGCATACTTGCATCTTAATGTAGAGGGCTGTAGGTTCTCCCACCACATGTGTATTTTAAGGGGTGGAGTGCTGCAGTCCTCCTTTGAGATGCCTAGTAACTATGAACCTGTGTTTCCGCCACTTATTTCTATTGCAATATACAAGCTTAGCATTTTTTAAATGTAACATAGGCAATTTATTGTTTAAGGGCAGTAGGCACTGAATTTGTAGATGAAACACTGAAATATAAAGCTGTTTTCTAGCAACAACCTCTCCATTAGTTTCAGATCTCTTTAATGTGAAATTATTCAGATGACTTTTACTTCTGCAGAGATTATGCATATTGACTGATATTGGTAGATTGTAATGATAGACGTTTAAGTGGTCTTTTATGGTTGAAATGTTCTGAATTGGGCAATTTGTCATTATTGGTTCATATGTTTTGTTTCATTGCTTAATGGAAAAATGTTCAAAACTATAAAACACACTCTAAGTGGTGCTATATTAACAAGGGATATAATTCAGTTATTGTATATTATAATTAATACAATCAGGAAGGTGAATCAAAGCAGTTATGTATGGTTCTGAAATGTGTGCAAGGCCTATGATTTGAAAACAGTCCAAATGTAACCTTAACCTGCCACTGGCCAGATGCATTTTATTTGAATGTGGGTTTCAATGCTGTTTCGTGCATGTGAGTTTCAAAGGTAGAGAAGTTTTAATGCTAAGTCTGTTTTCATTGTAAGACTATTGCTTTGTTTAAGTTTAGCAAATGTCTGTCAGTGTTTGTGCTATAAAATAGGAGGTTACTAGGCTATTGGCCCTGAGGCCCTAAAATTTGAAATAAAAGTTGAAAATTAAAACCAAGTATCTGTAATCATTGCAGAAGTAATGCATAAAACAGTATGCACACAGAGTTTTGAATAGTGTTTATGGCAACTGGGGAGAAATAGCCAAGTAATGAGATACTGGAATGGCTGCGTGTGTGCGCGTTGGGAGGGCTGAAGGGGGTGGGGTTGGGGGCGGTGCCTTGAAGGGGAGGAGTTGGGGGCGGTGCTCCGGGTTTGCACCCCCCTGCAAAAATTCCTGCGGGCTCCCTTGCCCTTGTGGTGGTCATGTGTGTCATGTGCAGAATGCATTGTAGGCCACTGTATACATTTCCAGTCGTGGATGAACATATCGCTAGTGTGTTGGCATGTACGTGAGACTGCTATATGCCAAACAGTATTCTTCCCAGGGATGTGTGGGGCTCAGTAAGAATGGCTACTGGTATAGTGTAGTACTGCAGGGATATCACTGACACTGGGTTTCCTACATCTGTGTATCAGTGGAGGATACATCATGTAATAGATTTATAGGTTCATACTAGGCTGTCTGCCCTAGGGCAGTTATAAGCCTAGCCAGACTGTGTTTGTCTTTCGCCACCCATTTTAAATGTATTTTGATATGGCCTTTTTTCAGGTTAGTATACTCAGCCTCGGTGTAACAGTGACACAGAAGTGAAACCCGGGGTAAACCTACAATCTCCCATCCACTCAGCAACAGTCCTTTTGCAGAGAGTCATTAAGGGACTCTGCCTAACCTGGACTGTGATTTTATTCCAGAGTGAAGGGAGCCTCTGGGTTATGAATCTGTCCCTCCAGCATATCCTATTTATGTAAGTGCTGAGGTGCAAGTGTTACGAGCGCATAGCTCCATGGAATTTGGATTTTCTGAGGTGCAGCATGTCCATTAATTCCAGGTTGGACATGGTTCTATATGTCAGGCATCTGTTGGAGCCCTTTGATCCCCTTGGTGAGGTACTTCTGTGGACTTTCCAGTTGATGCAGGTCAGGTGTCTTTTAAGATACACCACAAAAGGGGCATTGTACTCAATTATGGGTCTGATGAGGGATGACTAAAGAGGCATGATGACCTCCCGTGATCTAGCTGTGAATCCCTTCATGATTAGGTGGCCTATATAAACTGTCTGTGTAACCACTACAACCATGTGGTTGTCAAATGAGAGTTTGCTATCAACTCTGGTCCCCAGGTCCCTAATCATGTGTACAGTACTTAATGGCTTACCACCTATGTGTTAATTTGTGGGCACTTTGCTCTTGCCAAAGGGGATGACTGTACACGTTTTGGCGTTTAGCTTGAGGCCATGGCTCTGGCACCAGTTGTCTGTTTCTATGAGGCCCTTTTGTAGGATGCTTCTGTTGGCTGGTGAGTTGATTATGGCGCCCAGTTTGCAGTCATCTGCGAACCTGCTCAGCCACAGTCCATCTGTGTTGGCCTGTACCTCTGAGAAATATATACCAAACAAGAGAGGTCCCAGGACTGAACTCTGTGGGACGCCACTTGTAACCAGTAAAAGTAGAAAACACAACTCAATACCGAAGACGTTCTCACCAAAAACAAGAAGGGGTAGTAATGAAGTCCAAAAAGTGAGAACAGTCACCACGAGTAAATCCTTCTATAGAGTAGTCCCAACTCAAGCTCCTGACACACTGAAAATATCCACGATGGAAATATGTAAAAAATTCATTTATTGGAAACAGAGAATAAGCGCTTTCGCATAGTTAAACTATGCTTCATCAGATACAATGTCATAAAATGATTCCAAAATACTTATACTAAACAACTTTTGGCTCATTAATTTAAAATGAAGCTTAATTGCCTTTTATCAATTTAAAGCCATCATTACATTCAAATGCAGTTTAAATTCAATCCAATTCATTTTCTAAAGTGCAGCACTCACACTCATCACAAAATATTTCAAAGCATTACCAAAACCCTCTGACTAAACAAAACGCTGCAGACTTCAGACATAAAAATGCATTTACAAGCTCATAATTCAAAAGTGCATATTTTGAACAAAAGCATTACAACTTGGCAAATGGCATTCAGAAATGAGAACACATCCCTCACAGACTGAGAGTTCTTTCATCAAAATACTATCATGGTGTTCCTTGTCTCTTAACTCATATAAACATAGCTAGAATCCCTTACCTTAATTGTAAGAAAATCTATACAATGCAAGTTATTTAAGACAGTTCCACCATCGGTAAAAAGCTGCACCAAGAAGCATCAACAAACTGTTTGCCATTGCAAATTAAACATCATCCTATTCGCTATTAAGGTCACATGTCTGGATTCTCAGTAGGGAGTTCCTCCTGACCTAAAAGTTGTCCCCACGGTCCTAAAGCAAGACCATAGAGACCGGGAACTAAGAAAATTTAATATAGGTCCAGCATTTAAATACATTCTTCATACTGATCCTACCCACCATGTAAGACCTATAAAGATGTATATTTTCTATTACTAAAATTTTATGTCCCACATATAAGCTTCAGTAAATAAACATAAAAATATATAAAATATATATGAGGGAATATATATATATCAGTGTAAAACCAAAACCGCTATAAACACATATATTAATTCTCTAGTGATGAAGTAAAAGCAATATCTGTATATTTACACGAACTACAAACTATTTCATATGTACTAGGATAAACCATGTTGCAAAATACACAATTAATTCAGCATTACTATCCTATTGATACTTATTTTACATGAAACATAGAACGTGTTGTGTGTCTAAAAAATTAACAAGAACCTATAAGAAAGTGCTGTATTTACCACTAAATTTACATAGTAGTATACTACACATCATGTTTAGGGAATATACTATACACATGCATATAAATCATAAAACAAACATAACCACATAATCACAAAGCAACAGATATAAAATGTATCTATGGTATAAAAATGTATGTGTAACTATATACCCTTATGGGACAACAATGGCAAGATATTTATTCAAACGACATCTCCATAATGCTTCCTTTGGACATCAAAACCATTCCTGTACATCAGTGTAGCTGAACTCAAAGGGGCAGTTCTAATCCTACATCTCATGGTGGAGGAGTGTCACCCCAAATGAACATGCAGGGTTATATACCAAGACAAATATAGATATATAGGATGAAGGGTTACTCAAAACACCATTCTATCCAACTAAAACATACCCTTGCTACATATGTATATATAACAAACCAAGGGCTAATCTCAAAGCCATTCTATCATATTAAGACATGCCCTTACTATAAAATATAATAAGCAATGAAATAAAAATTAAAATATAAAACCTGTATATATGACCTGAATAACTAAGTACTATACTTATCTATTCCATCAGAAACATCTATAATATAGAGTGTGCCCTGGTATAAAATTAATGATGTTTAGTAATGCATATACTGTAATGTTAAACAACAACTTCCAAGGTGACAAGATGTCCCTATCATTAAATGCTTATACATCACACTCCTATAGAGCTATAGATAAAGGAAATGCCCAGTTGGCTAACCACAAATTAAGAGGAAAAAAAGGGGGATAATACCCACTTTTAATATCCTAACTACTAGGGAAGTATGGGCTATAGAATTCTAGATAGCAAAAACCAACTTTATTTACGTTCAATCAACATCGGTTTAATAGAGATAAAGCCATTCAGCCCCGGAGAATTATGTGCCGCTAGTTTTAAGATCCAGTGTAACTCGGCTCTAGCCAACCTTTGTTCAATACTACCTCTTCTTAAAGTTGGAATGATTATGTCCAAAACCCTAAAAGTGAAAGAATGAGAGGGACACTCTTTAATATGCCTGGCCAAAGCATTAGTGTCATCCTGCTTGCGGATCTCATAAAGGTGGTCATAGATACGGTCCCTTAGCCTTCTCTTGGTTAGACCCACAAAATGCTGTACAAAAAGAACAGGTGGCCAAGTAAATCACATTTTGGTGTTGCAGTCAGCATAGTACTTGGGTTTGAAAACAAAATTCATACTGGGATGTTGATAAGTCTGTATATTACTAATGCTCTTGCACCTTGGGCAGTGTAAACAAGGATATGTTCCTTTCCTGACCAGGTCCCCTAGTACTAGACTAGTGGATTTCCTTATATTCGTGACCTGCCGGTCATTACATAGTTGCCTCTTAAGATTATTGCAATTCCTATAGCAAAATGTTGGTGCAGGTCCTACGATCTTGCTAATTTCTTTATTTACCGAAAGGACATTCCAGTGCTTCCTAATCACACTTCTTACACTTTCCACTTCATTGGTGAATTTAATGACATACCTAAGCCTTTTTCCACGGATATTGGGGCCCATAGTGGCTCCCATCCTACATCCATTCTTAATATGGAACACCGGACTAGCATCATGTTCTAAAACTCCAAAAATTTCATTTCTTACCCTTCTAACCATAGTCATGTCATATCCCCTATCCCTAAACAGGGTTTCCATATTATTAACTTCATTCAAAAGATCATCTTTATTTTGACATAGTCTAGATACTCTTATAAATTGACTAGTGACTATGCCACGAAGGTATAGGTTGGGTGCATGCTATCTGGTGCTAACAATGCATTCTTCCATACAGCTTTCCTGTAAATCCTGGTCACAATTTCACCCTCTTTTGTCAACCTGAGCGTGACGTCAAGGAAATTAACTTCATAACTTGAAATCTCCACTGTAAACCTCAAGAAGTCTGTTGTGGTTTGTAGATAACCAAGGAAATGATGAAAACTATCTGACGCCTTCCCAAACTATAAGTATGTCATCCAAACCTTCTATAGTATCTTATGTATCTAGAAGATTAGGTGGGTAAACAGGAACAACTTTTCCCACCAGTAGACCACCAAATTAGCATAACTATTGGCACAGGGGTGCCCATGGCAACCCATGCCTGTAGATAATAGTCATTTTCAAAAATAAACACATTGTTGTTAAGCACTGTGTCAAGAAGCTGAGTTATCAGTATTATTCTATCATTTGTATATTGTGTTTCTTTATGCAGAAGCTCTCTAATGTACTGTATCCCTATCTCATTAGGGATAGAGGTAAAGAGCTTTTCCACATCCATGGTTATGAGGAGGTACTCTGTGTCCTTCATTTCTAAATGTAGGCCCTTAAGGCTATCTATAAGTTGGTAAGTGTCACTAAGAATGGTGTGACAATTACTCACTACTGGATGTAGGAGGCTCTCCAAAAGATCGATATATGGCGGTAACCCACCTCACCTGCTACAATAGGTCTCATCGGAACAGGCCAAATCTCTTTGTGGATCTTGGGGAGTCCCTTGACTATGGGAATAACGGGGTCAGATATTAACAAGTATTCATACATTTCAACACTAATTTGTCTACATAATAATAGATCATATACATTTTCATGAACTGTTAGTATAATGGAAGAGACCTGCTGTGCAGTGATGTGCTGGTATTGTGATCAGACAACAATAGCAATCTCATGCTATTCACATAGTCATCCACATCCATCAGAACTACACCCCCCCCTTTATCAGCAGGTTTCACAATCAGATTATCATCACTTCTCAATTTAACCAGGGCTTGAAACTCGTCCCTATTGAGATTGCAAAATCTTCCTTTTGTGTTGTTACATGCTAGAAAACAATGTGTAGAAATCTCTTTGATAGATCTAGAAAACATTGCACCATAGGATGTATAGGAGGTATAAAGGTACTATTATTTTTAAGTATGTTACAGATTTAGTTACCCCACTCATCCTGGTATCATCAGCCGGGAAAAACAACTTTAGACAAACTCGTCTACAAAATAATCTTAAGTCCAAAAGAGTGTCCTCTAATGATGTTTTAGTTGACGGAATAAATGTAAGTCCTCTGTTAAGAAGGCTATGCATAGCTGTGTCCATATTATAGCTAGAAAAATTAAACACAAGAGTCAATGCCTGGTTCTTCTGTTGACTATATTCCCTTCTTCTGAAGACTTCCGTTTCTTGGTCCCTGCTGCTGGATCTTCCCTGGAGCTGGGGCAAACTTCTGATAAGGTAAAAAGATGGATTGAGGTGCCTGGTGTACAGCTGCTTTTAGGTATAGCTCCTGGATTCTTATAGCCTTGCATGGCCTCTTGATTAGGTGGAGGTGTGTTGTGGTTGGAAAATCTATAGGGTCTAAAGCACTCACCCTGTTAGAAGAAACCACTGACTGTGGAATAAACTCAGAGTTATTAAGCTGTTGAAACAGATTATTAGTAGATACAACACTTGCTGCCAGATTACTATGTTCCTGTACATACTGCATAGACTTGGCCTGACCTTCTTGGTACCTAGGCCATACAAAGACATGACCATTTGGAAATCCAACAGATCTCTCCTTAATTTATGCTGTTTGGTCTTACAGTCTCTCACCAAAAGATTTAACCTGGGTAAATGTCAGTTGGAGTTTTTCTATGCAGTAATCTGAGCTGAAATTATCAACTAACCTTTGATAAAGCACATCAGTTCTAGCACGGAGGTCAGTCTCCAGTGGAGAAAAATAGTTCAAAAGTAACTTCACATAATCAAAGCCCAGGCCTATATTCAAGTCTTGCCACTGCTTCAATAAGACGGATGGGAGTCCCCATAACGTAGGCATGCAGAAAACCCATGCCTCTGGGGACTACCTTATGGTGCAAGCAAGCTTCTAAATGTAATCTTTGCCACATGTACCTTTGTAGTTGGTAAAGATTATTTTCCAGCGTTTTAGTTGCTCATGAAATTCCTGTATATTTCTCCATTATCAATCATCGATGTGTGGGCCCCACTTCATTCAGGTCCAGCGACAAAGGGTTGAGTTCACGTACAAATAAATCTGTCCATAAGCGAGACAAATCCTCGACACTGGATTAGAAGCAGTCCCAACATTCTGGCCTTCCATCGTGTGAATTGAGTTGTGAACAAAAATGCAGAATAAGCAGTAAAAGTAGAAACACAACTCAATACCGAAGGCGTTCTCACCAAAAACAAGAAGGGGTAGTAATGAAGTCCAAAAGTGAGAACAGTCACCACGAGTAAATCCTTCTATAGAGTAGTCCCAACTCAAGCTCCTGACACACTGAAAATATCCACGATGGAAATATGTAAAAATTCATTTATTGGAAACAGAGAATAAGCTTTCATAGTTAAACTATGCTTCATCAGATACAATGTCATAAAATGATTCCAAAATACTTATACTAAACAACTTTTGGGGCTCATTAATTTAAAATGAAGCTTAATTGCCTTTTATCAATTTAAAGCCATCATTACATTCAAATGCAGTTTAAATTCAATCCAATTCATTTTCTAAAGTGCAGCACTCACACTCATCACAAAATATTTCAAAGCATTACCAAAACCCTCTGACTAAACAAAACGCTGCAGACTTCAGACATAAAAATGCATTTACAAGCTCATAATTCAAAAGTGCATATTTTGAACAAAAGCATTACAACTTGGCAAATGGCATTCAGAAATGAGAACACATCCCTCACAGACTGAGAGTTCTTTCATCAAAATACTATCATGGTGTTCCTTGTCTCTTAACTCATATAAACATAGCTAGAATCCCTTACCTTAATTGTAAGAAAATCTATACAATGCAAGTTATTTAAGACAGTTCCACCATCGGTAAAAGCTGCAAGAAGCATCAACAAACTGTTTGCCATTGCAAATTAAACATCATCCTATTAAGCTATTAAGGTCACATGTCTGGATTCTCAGTAGGGAGTTCCTCCTGACCTAAAGTTGTCCCACGGTCCTAAAGCAAGACCATAGAGACCGGGAACTAAGAAAATTTAATATAGGTCCAGCATTTAAATACATTCTTCATACTGATCCTACCCACCATGCGTAAGACCTATAAAGATGTATATTTTCTATTACTAAAATTTTATGTCCCACATATAAACTTCAGTAAATAAACATAAAAAAATATATAAAATATATATGAGGGAATATATATATATCAGTGTAAAACCAAAACCGCTATAAACACATATATATATATATAGTTGTTTAGTATAAGTATTTTGGAATCATTTTATGACATTGTATCTGATGAAGCATAGTTTAACTATGCGAAAGCGCTTATTCTCTGTTTCCAATAAATGAATTTTTTACATATTTCCATCGTGGATATTTTCAGTGTGTCAGGAGCTTGAGTTGGGACTACTCTATAGAAGGATTTACTCGTGGTGACTGTTCTCACTTTTTGGACTTCATTCGCCACTTGTAACCAGTTAGGAGTGTGACATGGCTGCAGCAATTCTGACCATGTGTGTTCTGTCCATGAGCCAGTTTGCAATCCATCTAGAGACATAGGGGTTTATAGTTATGCTGGTGAGCGTCTCTATAATGCCTGAGTGGGGTATTGTATCGAAGGCTTTTGCAAGGTCCAGGTAGGCTGTGTTGAACACCTTCCCCTCATCACTGGCCTTGGTGACTGTTTCAAAGACCTCGACCAGGTTTAAGAGGCAGGATGTGCCCTCAACAAAGCCTAACTGGGTAGGATCCAGTGTCTGTAGGTCCCCAATATCTTAGAGGTTTATGATGATCTTTTCCATAGCTTTGCAGACCAAGCTAGTTAGGCGTATAGGGTGATAGTTTCCAGGATCCGTTGAGGCACCACCTTTGTGGAAAGGGATCACTGTTGCTGTACGCCACTCCTTGGGTACATATCCTGTAATAAGGCTGGGATTGAACAGTAGTTTTATGTTTGTGTTTAGTTCTTCTTGGAGTCAAGTAGGATGCAGCCTGGGACACTGTCTGCTTCCATTGATTCTGTGTTTTTGCTTTGGAGAGGGCGACTGAGCATCTCAGATGTCAGGGGGGCATCACTCTGCTGGGATATATATTTGCCCTTGTGGTGGGGAGGGGGGTGAGATGTTTGTGCTGAACCTGTCAGCAATGATGTTGGCAATGTATGTGGCTTAGGTGTATTCTTTGTCATTTAGGACAAAAACTGAGCATATCTGGGAATTCCCACCCAGATTCCTAACATAAGTAAAGAAAGCCTTGTGATTATCCTTAGTGTCTTGTGCAATATTTCTCTTGAAGCTGGCCTTAGACGATTTTATAAGTGCCTGTAAGGTTTTCAAAGTACTGATCAGAGATGCCTTCCCTTTGTGGGATATTGCTCGATCATGTAGTAGCTTCCTCCTCCTATTGTTTTCTGTTATGTGGCTGGGGTCTACCAGACAGGACGCCTGTCTTTGGTGGATTGGTCATGGTTATATTTGGAATTGCATGATCTGTGCATTCCTGAAGGTGTTCGTAGAATGCGTTTATAAAGGATTCAGCAGTGTGGGCTGTATTTTCCACAGGCCCAGGGGCTTTGAAGGATTCCACCTCTGTCTCGGTTTTGAGGTGTGTGGAATTTGCTTTAGACAACTTTTTCACTGTGGTTTTCTGGGCAGGGGCTGGGGTTGGTATGTGAATATACAGTGAGATTACTCTATGGTCTGATCTTACCAGTGAGGGATACACTTCTGGTCTGGAGCATAGAGTCCCCATGTTGGTGATGATCAGGTGCAGTATGTTTTCCCCTCTTGTGGGAGTGGTAGCAAGTTGTTCCACAGCATTTGAGTTTATGAATTCTAGGAACCTTTGGCCTAGGGTGTTGGAGCTACAGTAATGCTCCCAGTCTATGTGTGGGTAGATGAAGTTGCCCAATATAATGTTGTTTGGAGACACCTTCATATTTACATGTGTTCTTAAGTAGGCCAAGTGGGTTTCCTGGGTTTGGAGGGTGGTCTGTAGCAGGCTATGAACTGGAAGGCAGTTTTACCCACTGTCAGTTGCACATGGATAGTCTGTGATGCTTCATGCTGTGGCACCAACCTGGGGTTGTGGGTATCCTTGACATTTATTGATACTCACCCTCCTTTTGTAGTTAGTTCTATGTTTTGGGGCTGTAAAGCATGGTATGAGGTGTAACCTGGTGGTGCTAGGGTGCTCTTGGGAGCCTTGAACCAGGTTTCTGTTACTGCACAGATATCAACATTCTCCATGCTGAGTAGAGTTTGGACTGCATGCATCTTGCGGTTTAGATGTCTGGCATTGAGTATCATTACTTCCAGTTTCTTATCCCCTGTGGTACATAAGTAGGAGGGTTTGTGTTTTCAGCCTTACCACCAGAATGCAAACATGTGCAGACATTACACTTTTGGAATTAACACTGGTGTATAAAAAACTACAATGACAATCATACTGTTAATGCATCAGGCATGCTGGGATATACCCACATTGATATCATTACACTGTACTGTAAACAACATGATAATATTACTACAGTGCTATGTAGTCACCCTGTGCATCAGCACCATGCTATCCTGTTCCTGCATCAATGTTACAGATTGCAGGAGGTGGCACAGTTTCATCATATGCACAGGGTGTGCACTTGGTATGGCAGAGTCTGCCATTGGCACATCCAATCAACATTTATGTGTGTGTGTTAGTGAGGGACAACATTACAAAATGGGGCAATGTTGATACGGTGTGTGTGTGTATGTGTTAGCCCTAGGTGTTTGCATTATGCATGTGTGTATGCATGCACACAGTTCCACCACATGGCTCCCATATACAGGTGTTTGTGGACCGCCACAGACTGTACCTGCCAGGTCATACAGATCACTGTCTCTGGCCACGGACACGGTACCTGTGCCTGGCAGGGGTGCTACGGACAGTATCGGGTACTAAGCCAGACTGGGTACTGTCATCAGAAGCAGTTGATTGATGACTGGACACATGTCCCTGCTGGGACTGTCCAGAGCCACGTGCATGTGGTCTTCTAGGACGGTCTGATGACAGCACAGACCCAACATTGCTGGGGCTGGTACTGGCACTATGGGAGCAGCTGTGGGTTTGTTGTTGTCCGTGACGACTGCCAGCTGATAATGTTGCTGGCATACGTCCACGTCGACGCCTCAACCGTCCTACATTGCCCTGGCTCATGGTCATGTAGTTGTGGAACAGATCTAATGTGTCCCCCCAACGTCTGTCAATGACCTCGCCGACAGTACGGATGGCAGCCGCAACATCACGCATAGTGTCATTCATAGCAGTGCGATGTTCTCTAAGCTCCCTCAGACCCTGTCTGGTGTATCATTCCATACGTGCCTGTGCCTGCATTACAGCCCGGAACATATCTGAGGTTGAAAGACCTCTGTGGGCACGTCTAACAGGGGCAGTATGACCACGGATGCTCCCACGAGACCCCCTGGACATCTGCCTGTGTGGTATCATGTCAGGACTCTGGCCATGGCTGCTGTGAGGGGATGCATGTGCCACTGATACCACATTACCCTGGTCAATGCCCACTGTATGCTGTCCCTCAACTAAGTACATTGGTGACAATGGATGTATCGGCAGGATGACTGTGCGCATTGATGGTGTTGACTGCTGTGTACTGTCGATCGGCTGACCAACAACAGACCCTGTCACATCTCCCTGTGCCATTACACATGTATCTTATTTTGCTGCTGAGCAGTAGTAGGGCCTTGTACTTTGTACTAACAGTTATGAATATCAGGCACATGCAGTGCTTGTAAACTGCTATAGTGTCCTTAGTTTGTTAGATGGCTACATCCTTTGATATTTCTGGGCTGTACTCCTACATGAGTGTGTGCTGTTGGAAGCAATTCTACAGCTATTCGCAGAGTGTGTAACAGCAGACAGGCTGATATGCCTGTGTGTTTCTGACACTTGCAGGCCTCAGATACTCTCTGGTATATATTTGAGCAGCCTCAGGGAATGGTACAGATCAGTGGGATACACCCGTGATATATTTCAGATATTCTGCAGTTGTGACTGTGGGGTATTTTGAGCATATGTATTACTACACCATTTCTGACATGCAAGTAGTGTGTACTTTAACTTATTGACGGTAATCATTACGTGGGATTCCCCACCTTTCTGCCTACTGTTAGTACATTTCACAGGGAGTCAGTGGGGCACAGGTAACATTATTTGACAAATGAAGGACATCCCTGTAAATCGGTCACAGTTGGGATGTCTGGCCTCATACCTATTCAAATATGGCGGTGTTTATCCTGCTCTGATTCTGTGTGTGGTTTGTAAGGTGCTACTCTAACATTATTACCTCTTAGCATGGCTGTTTCTCTTATCACACTAATGTAATGCAATTCCACAAGAATTGCCAGTAAAGATGCAGGAAACAAGCTTTGTGTAATGGCCTTCTTATATTCCCTTTACATTCAGTCCTTCTATGTCATGATAGATTGCTTTCAGCACTAAGTTCTTGTATATCCATTATGGCTTAGTGGTAAGTCATGCAGACTAGCGTTTCCAAGGTCCTGTGTTCGAGACTGACAGGGGAATTTTATTTTGCTGATAAGCAGACTACAGGCCTTGTCATACGGAGTGACTAAGGCACTTTTAAGCAGTTGTAAGCGGGTTTGCGCTGCTTTGTGCAATGCTTACACATGCGCACACTCTCCTAGCTAAGTGCACCCTCGCTTAGCTTTGCGCACATGTGCTTACAACTGCTTAAAAGTGCTTACTCCCGCTAACACCCGCACTCATTTCTTTTAAAGAAAAGAAAATGGGGCGATAGGAAAGTGGTGAAAAAGGGGGCACAAAGAGGGTAGGACAGTAGGAAAACAAGCTCGGGATGTGCAGGAAGGATGTAGGGAAGGCCCATAGCTGCCCATTTCTTTACCAGCAACAGCTGTGCATATGTGTGAAATTTGGTGTGAATTTTGAAACCTTCCACTCCTGAGAGGGGTGAGGACAACAAAATATGTTGTACAGCCAATGTTAATTATCAGTTGACATGTCCAGCAGACATGTCTGCAAAGTGGGCAGCTATGTATGGGGCGTAATTTTTTTGTGGGAACAGTGCCCTTTTTTTATTTTTTTTCAGGTGAGAGTGGAATGTGAGGTACAGGAAGCAGGTATATTTGGGGAGGTAGGTTGGGGAGGATAACAGACAAGACACATACAGGGGCGGAGTATGACACGTGGGGGGTAAACACAGTTGACTGGGATGGATGTTTGGATATCGCGAGCCCATGAGCCCACAGATGGCAACAGTGGAACTGAGATCCCCACCCATAGGCAGTTAACACTGCACCTTCACTGCCCAGGACAGGGCTGTGCTGGGGGCTGTATAGGACGGGCAGGCACACCCGTGAATTGCACCACCCTCGCCTCGAGCTGGCGTAGGGGATCAAGCACAGCATACCTGATCTCGCTACGCACCACAGACCGGACACTATGGAGGGTGAGTGGACATTCTCCTCCGGCCACGCTTGCAGAGGGGGGACGAGCCCCATCCCCTGCAGCGCTTCCACCCGAAGGTGGCACAGGGCCACTGGAGGAGGTTCCGGCCAGGGCACTGGTGCCAGGTGCACTCGCCAGCTGAGGTGGGAGAGGTGGATCCGTTGGAACCCGCCTTCCCTGTTGTCCTATGTTTATCAGTATTTTATGACATTTTGGATTAGTAACAAACAACACCATTCAGAATTAGTTGTAACAGCATGCATCAGTATTCCCATTAACCAAAGACCCATGAATTCCAAACATTGAACAGCAAGCATAACACATGCATATTTAGAACAACAGTACACAATCCAACAGCATGCACGCTTGATTGATGGCAACAGGCCATCAGGTTTGGATATGTGAACAGGGCACATGCATCAACGTACATGCAGATATGTATGAACCAACAGGACAAATGTCCATGGGAATTAATTGTGTATACACATACCCAGTTTGATGTGGAATGGCATCATTTGTGAAAATGGGGTAGGGTGAAGAAATATTACATTAACAACTTAAACTACCTATACATATGCTGTACACTCTTAGTATCTGTAGATATATATCCCCTACATGTCTTTGTACAGTTTCCTATATGTAACCTTAGGAATGTTGGTGATGGGAATGTTACTGCTACATTAATATACATTCCATTTTTATTCATGCATGTTCATATCTAGCTGTGTTCAGGTACAGCATCCTGCTACATTTGATATATATGGCTCTAGACAACTGTGGATGTTCAGTATTCCATACAACCATACTATCTCCATATTGCAAGGGTACAGCACCATATCCAAATTGTGGGACAGACACATTCCAGGTTCAGTACTTTATTACAACCATTTCGCTCTTTGGTTGTGGCTGTCTCATTCATTTCATTATGTACTGACTGCAGTATAACTTTATTCCAGATTTATTACAGCTTTCTTGGTCAATTCATACCCTCTTTCTCATACTCTCACTTGTTTTATTTTTACAATTCAAGATGGTACTTAATTCTAGGCGTTATTAACATTTCTTACTTGGTTACAACAATCCTTTCCAACAGACTCACCTATTTCATATGGCAGATTTTAAAAGGGGATGTATTTGACACATGTCTATCCTTTGTAGATTGATTACCAGTCGTTTTCAGGGTGGAGCAGTTATCTGATATTACAATACAGGTGGAAACTCTATTTCAGATTTGTTTAATGTTTATTTCTGGATTACAGGCTGCATCACTTACTAATCTTACAGTACTATGAGAATCTTTCTTCTAGGCTTATTTGAACTTTATTAATATGTAACAACACTGAACTCTTTTTTTGCAAGCTGTCTCACTTATATTCTATAACCATTCCAGCAAAATAATTACTAACCTGCCTGGTGACGCAACCTCACCAGCCTATCAGCATAGGCTCACTGATTCATGGAACGGACACCTACAGCTGTAATATAAATGAAGTAATATTGGAACATACATCTCCATAATATAGGCTAGGATAATTTCTTACATACTTAATTGCATGGATACTTACTCAATAGTGGGGTGTTGGACATTTGCCGGGCCTCCTGGATCCAACGGTTCAGTTGGTCCTGCTTACGTCTCTTCAGGTCCGCATGGTGGTGACGGACCTGTTCACCAGTCCTTGGTATGCCTGTGGCACTGGTGAGTGAGATCATGTGCCAACCGGTTCCAAGCCTCTGCCTTGTATGCACCCCAGTGAACCTGGCCCTGCATGAGTTGAGCTTCATGATCGTGTACTAGGAGCCAAACCATATATTTGGACTCCTCAACACCCCACCTCTGTGCTCTAAAGCGACTTCCCTCTCCTGCACCTGCCATCCTGACTGCAAATGGGTACCACAATCAGTTATGCTGTGTATTGCCACCTATGGGGCTTATATATGCCCGTTTTCACGCACTTATCTGTGATTGGCCATTTTGGATATTTATCAGCTTAAGAAAACCTGCTTTGTCATGCTTCTATTTCCATTCGTTCCTATATATATGCTAATACTGCATTTCTCAGTACAACTGTCATGGCTTAGTGGTTCAGTACTTTGACTATGGTGCATAGTATCCTGGGTTCGAGCCTTTGCATTGCTTTTTTTGTTTTTACTACTGTCTAGACAGGCTAGGAGGTGTGTCTGTGTAAAGGCGGTCTTGATACAGCTTGCTCAACGTTGCCCGCCGGTAAGCCGGTTGGTGCGATGCGCAGCTCCACGCAAATGGCTTACACTGGGTAACACGTTATTTGGCTATGAGCACGCATATTACGCTGTGTGAAGTGTTGCTCAGCTACGGGCACACATTTTAAGCGTGTTAAAGCGGTGCTCAACTCCGGGCACTCATATTACACCTGTTAAACCACTGCTCACCTGCGGGCAGTCATATTACGCTTGTTAGAGCACTGCTCACCTATGGGTACTCATATTCGGATTTGTAAAGCCTTGCTCAGCTATGGGCACTTATACAATTTTTTTATATTTTCTTGTGTCGTATTTCTTCAACAGTACATGGCCCATTTCATTTTACTTAAATTATAGTTTTATATATATATATATATATATATATATATATATATATATATATATACACACACACACACACACACACACACATGTATGTCAGGGGATTGTTTCATGCTTATTTAACTAAAAATAGAAAATGATGTTGTGGGGGCTCGAACCATTACTACCTCCTCTTTGGCCAACGTCTCTACCGTACGCTATTGCTACTTGGCTTAATTTGCATATTTAGATCTTATATGCTTTTCAGTGACTGCTAACTGTGGCTGAGCAGAGGGCATACCCGCGCAAACCAGCGCAACTATGGGCAAACATTTTGGAAATTATAAAAAAAAAAATTAAACTGCTATTTTTACGTTTTACATTACAGTTGGGTTTATAGTCTGTGGGGGCATGTGTGGTGTTGCGTTCCTTGACATTTCCGCGGACTCGCTTGTGGGAGTTTACTTTCAGGACTCTAACTCTTCTGGGGGTGTGTCCCTTTACAGAACTCTGCATTCGGACATGTCCCCTACTTTCCTACATGGACCGTGTTGGCCTAGGGTGTGATTCAGCATGCCCTCATGAATATGCATGGCATGCTGACATCATACCGTTAGACTGCAGCCTCCGTGTAACACATATTAACTCTTACACGGAGGTTTCGTGAATCCTGCCCAGTGTGTCACACTGCTTAATTCAGAATGGAAGCTTGCTCCACAGAAAGGGGTAGGCAGTAAATGACAAATCTATCCCTCCTCCTTGTCTTACTCATTTGTTGGAGAAGATTTAGATTTCTGGCTCTAGCGTTAGCTCAACTGTTAGATGTATAGGAGTTCTTGGATTACTGGATCCCTTGTATCCCTTTAAGCAAGGCACAGATTCATCTTAAGGAGTCTTTATAAAATTGAGTATAGTGATAAAGCCTGCAGTTTTTCTTAGTAGTCTGTTCTTTAAGCCCATAATCTTTGTAGTTACATACATTTGAGACCTATATTTTTGCTTGACATGCTTAGTAAGGTACACCCCAAAGGGGAAGTTGTATTTTATGATTGGTCTAATCTGTGCAAATTAGTAGGAAGTGAGAACTTGTTTTGATCTGGAAGAAATACCTTTTGCTAAGAGTTGTGCATGGTAAAAGTATTTTGTAAACACCATTGCAACATGATGGTCAAACATGAGGGAGCTATCCACCCAATATCTTCTCATTTTGAAGTGATGTGTTATCTGTGTTAAAAGCCACAGCTAAGGGGGTGCTTAAGAAATGTTGTTCTAATGTTGCACTTTTTGGAGTTTAGTTTGAACCCTTTTTTTATACTCCAGCTATTGACTGTAAAAGCACCTGTTGGGATGACTGTATGTCACAGTGGGACTTGGTGACAACTGCAGGTTACAGTCATTTATAAACTTTTGTTATTCAGAGTTCTTTGGTAAGTAGAGATTTGAGAAGTAGGTACCAAGTAGCAGTGCTCCTAGCACACATTTCTGAGGAACTCCACTGATCACCTTCATACTTTTGAGTGTGCACCCCTTAATCTTTCTGTGCGAGTCCTGTCCCTAAGCCAGCTGGCTATTCACCTTAACATATAAGTGTCAATTTGTGCCATTCAGCGTGTTTATTTTTATTTGCATGTGGTATGGTGTCATGCCTTCAGAAGGTCAAGGTATGGTCTGTGGACAGCTTGTCCACAGTCAATGACTTGAGTAAATCTCTAATTGGAGTTCACAAGATTTGATTAGACAGGGACTTACCCTGACAAAGCCAAACTGCTGGTGGTCTTGTCTGGTAATTTTTTTGATATCATAGTGACATAATTAACTTATGGTATGTTCCATGGCTTTGCATACAAGACTCTGACAGGTCACCTTTGTGGAGTGGCATCACATCAGCAGTGCTGCATAACTACTGGGGTGGGGGTGGGGGTGTTCATATTGATTACTGCTGCAGCAGCCTTAGCTGTAAGGTAAGGCTGCTGCAACAGCAGCCTTAGCTGTAGGGTAATACCCTGCCAAGGATATAACAGCTGGTCAGCTTCCAACATGCCCAAACTATCAGTCAGCTTGAGAGTTGACTAAAAAGGTTTGTGTGCTAAGCCCTACACTGCTTTCTTGCTACTGAAGAGAGCACTCCTTGTGTAGGCTTTAGAGGATGATTGATTGGCTTGTGTTTTCCATTGTTAGGGAGACAAGTTCCCTTTGGGAGGGGGACTTTCTGCATTTCAGTGTTGTAATTTCCTGTTTAGGAAAGTTGTTCTTAAGCTAGTATTTTGCGTTTAAATGGATTCTCGTGAGACTTGACTGTACTTTTAAAATGTGAGTGCACTTTTTTCCTTGTCAATTTTAAAAGTTATTTATAGTAATTGAAAAACATTTTTTCCTGTGGAGAATTTGCATTTATTTTACTTTTTGGGGCGAAATGTATTAGTGATTTTATTGTGTTTTGTATGGAAAAGTGATCTTTTAAAAACTTTGTACTTTTACTGGCACTTGCGTCTTTTTTTCCCTTGGAAAGAAGAACCATTTTCGGCTTGAACATGGAAGAGAGTACCTGTCCACTGGTTGGTCTTTCTACCACATGGAGTCGGCCATGCCGCTGGATACTCAAGGTATTGGAGCCTTGGACTCTAATCCCTCAGATGGGTCCGGAGCCGCTGAGCAGGTACCAGCTTCTGAGGGTGTATGTAGACCTAAACATCTTTACATTAAAACAACTTCAGCTTCAAAGGCAAAGACTAAAGCACCTTCTAAAGCAAGGAAACAAACTCTAGAGCCACATGGACAATCCTCTATGCCCAAAAAACAGATGCTTAAAATGGCCGAAGACTTGATTACCTTGATCAGGGGTTCCCATCCCCCTCCTGATAAGAGACCTAGGCAAGACACTGACTATGAATCTTCAGATCAGGTTTCTATCTCTTCTGATTCCTCTTCTGAACACGAATATTCTCTTCCCCCCATGAGGATTCTGATGCTGAAGAATCTTTACCTTCAGCATCTCCTCCTGAGGACTTTTCCTTTGGGGAAACCTTGCACACCATGAGGGAGCATTTCCACTGGCAGAGCCAAGATTTTTCAGAATCTAAAAAGAGGCTCAGGGATTTTCTATTACTACCTCAGCACAGGCCTCTAGCCATTCCACCTGTGTTAGACATTGTAGATAATGTGTTTTCGGAGTCCTGTCTGACCCCTGACTCCTTACCCCCCAGCTCCTGTTAAGCCTGACAGATATTACAGGGTTCCTGATTCACACAAATTTCTTTTTAAAAACCCTGCTGCTGACCCAGAAACTATATCACAGGGTCCAAAGGGGGTTAAGGCTTCCACTGCAAAAAACCCAACCCCTTTTGACAGAGATTCAAGGGCACTGGATTGATGGGGAAAAAAAGGTTTACACTTATGCAACTTAATAAGGGCCTTAAACTGTCAATTTCATATGCATCGGTATCAGCAACTTGTCATGGGATTGCATAACAGAAAATGTTAAATTCTGAATATGCAGAAAACAAGGAAATTCAGGACTTATTGTATGCAGCAGAACAAGTTGGAAAACATACTTTGCAATGTGGTTTTGATTCTTTGGAGGCCTCTTGCAGGGTCGCAGTTATGGGTCCTGTAATTAGGAGGCATGCTTGGTTAAAGGAACAAAATCTGCCTGATCATGTTAAAGTTAAATTACTAGATGCACCTTTACAGCATGATACTTTGTTTGGTGTTAAGGCAGAAAGGGTGTTAAAAGAAAACGGAGGACAAAGCTAAATCTATGCAAACTGTCAAAGATTTTTTACAGGTACAGCCACCCAGGTTTAGTAGACACTGGCCTACAAAAAATTGGTCCTTTCCTGTGTCCGACAGACCTCAAAGGGGCAGACCCAGACGCAAGGTCCTTATAGGCCCAAGCAATGGGGTGCTTCTACCTCCAAAGCTGGAGAAGATAGATCACAAACATACAGAAAACAGTCCCAGTGACTTCCCCCTGCAGGCACCAAGCACTTATCTTCTGGTAGCACCCTTAGGGGGAAAATTAGCACTTTTTGCTCAAAATTGGCACATCATAACCCAGGACAAGTGGGTTCTAAATATAGTGTCACAAGACTACAAGTTCCACTTCCATATTCTCCCAAAGGCAAACAGCTGGCCAGATCTGCCAAAGAATCAATGGGCAGAGGGACAAAAACAAGTCTCATCCTCATGGACATGGGGGCCATTCAACAAGTACCAGAGCAAGAGCAGGGACAAGGATTTTACACAAGACTGTTCTTGGTACCCAGAAAGGACAAGGCCTGGAGGCTGATACTGGACCTATCTATTCTGAAAACTTTCCTAGATATTCCAAAATTCAAAATGTTGACTTGGCAGCAACTTCTGCCCATGCTGGGCAAGAATGCTTGGCTTGTGACTTTGGACCTAAAAGAGGCATATCTGCATGTTCCAATCAGACAGTCATGCAGAAGTTACCTAAGATTCAAGGCTGGATCAATGCATTACCAATTCTCTGCACTGCCCTTTGGCTTATCTACTGCACCCAGGGTCTTTACAAAGTGCCTGGCACCAGTAATTGCATTCTGCAGACAAAGAGGAATACAAATATATTCTTACTTGGACGACTGTCTCATTCAAGCAGAGAACAAGGACATTCTTCTTCAACATCTGGCGTTTGTGAAAAGACTTCTAACATGCCTAGGGTACACAGTCAACAAAAAGAAATCAAAAATAGTACCCTCACAAGAGATAATATTCCTGGGTGCAAGCTTGAATACAACTGCCCAGATGGCTTATCTCACGCCAGAC
Source organism: Protopterus annectens (assembly GCF_019279795.1). Taxonomy (NCBI): domain Eukaryota; kingdom Metazoa; phylum Chordata; order Ceratodontiformes; family Protopteridae; genus Protopterus; species Protopterus annectens. The sequence continues at coordinate 1,273,680,197 of NC_056732.1, read as the reverse complement.
AAACAAAGGCAACTGACTACCTATTTCAAAATGTTGGCAACAAACGCCCAGTTATCTGCAAGAAAAATTCTGCAGTCTTTGGGCTTCATGGCATCCTGCATCCTACTAATTCCATATGCAAGACTGCATATGAGGAAACGTCAATGGTACCTAAAAAGTGTTTGGAGTCAACATTGCCACATCCTGAAAACAGTCATTACTCTCATTCCCTGCCTACAACAGGAGTTTTGATGGTGGGCAAAGGCTTGTCACCAGAACAAGGGACAGCCATTCACATTATCTCCAGCCAGGCAGACACAACGGATGCATCAGACTATGGCTGGGGAGCCCACATGGCAGGAAGATGCATTCAGGGCACATGGTCCTCAAACCAAATGCATCTACATATCAATCAAAAAGAGATGTTAGCTGTTCAAAATGCCGTGACCTCCTTCAAGGACCTACTGCACCCGGGACAACTACTGATAAAGACGGACAATACCACGGTCATGTGGTATATAAACAAGCAAGGGGGAACACATTCTTACCCCCTTTGCAGACTAGCCATGACCTTGTGGGACACGGCTTTGACTTACCAAGTACATCTGCAGGCACAATTCCTGCCAGGAAAGGAAAATACTCTGGCAGACTAAGCAGAAACCTCACTGATCCCCACAAGTGGAAACTGGATCCGCAAGTCTTCAGCATGATAACAAGGAAATGGGGATGCCCGGACATAGATCTATTTGCCTCCCCTCTCCATTACCAACTAAAAAGATTCTGCACAAGGACTTATCACAGACAAGCATGGAAAGTGGATGCCCTATCTTTCAGCTGGAAAAAATTATCAGTATATGCTTTTCCGCCACTGCCTCTCCTCCCCAAGGTGCTCCTAAAAGTCAGACAGGAGACGCCAAAGATGATACTGATTGCCCCAGACTGGCCACACCAGTACTGGTATCCAATTCTAAGAAACTTATCTTTATACCCAGCTTGTACCTTACCTCAAATACCTCTACTACTGTCCCAGCAAGACAAGTCAGATCATGCACAGCCAACTCAGGACATTAAATTTGGCAGCATGGCGAATAATGTAGTCACACAAAAAACACCTCTCAGTAAAGATGTGATGGATGTCATTTTGGAAGCCAGAAGGCCTAGTACTAGAAAGTCTTATGCTGGAAAATGGAAGAGATTCTGTGCCTGGAACCAGGCACAAGGAACTGATATAGTGGTACCAAATATTCATCAGATTTTGCAATACTTAACTGAGACGCTGGACGAGGGCCTATCTTTTTCATCAGTTAAAATTCATGCCTCTGCCATTTCGGCTCATTACAATACGGAGCCGCCACTGTTTTCTCACCCTTTATTAAGGCAGTACCTCAGAGGAGCCAAAAATTTAAGGCCCCCAAGGAGACTGTCAGTACCTGCATGGGACCTCAACTATGTCTTGGAAAAGCTCACCGTGCGTCCTTTTGAGCCAGCTGCTACTGCTGATATGAAGTTTTTATCTTGGAAAACAGCTCTCCTCTTAGCAATTACCTCTGCAAGATGAGTTTCAGAGCTACAGGCACTCATGGCTGCGGAACCTTTCATCATTTTTCATCCAGACAGGGTCTCCCTGAGAACAAACCCAACATTTATGCCTAAAGTGTCCAGTGTGGCTCTTAACCAAGCCATGCATCTGCCAACCTTTTACCCAAATCCACAGAACAAGGGGGAGAGAATTCTGCATTCTTTGGACGTACACAGACAGCTTAGATTCTACTTGGACAGAACCAAAGCTTTCAGGAAGACAGAACAATTACTAGTGGCATATGCTGCAGGACCACAAGGAAAGTCCATCTCAAAGCAGATTATATCTAAGTGGTTAGGCCACGGCATTTGTTTCTGCTAGTTACACCATGGCAAGCCAGTGCCTAAGGGCATTAGGCCTCATTCCACCAGAGCTGCAGCCACCTCAGCAGCCTTTCTCAGGGGAGTTCCAACCACAGACATTTTAGAGGCGGCTACTTAGTGCACACCTTTACAAAGCATTATCATCTGCCACTCTACTCTAAATCCAGGTCAGGCTTTGCCACTGCAGTTCTGCAGGGCCTCATAGCTGCTCCTACTGCTGTCTAGTTCCAACCTCCCAACCATAGCTTTGGGACTCTATCCAAATGTAATGTCTGCAACAGTGAAACATGAATAACATAGTACAGTTGTGTACACTTACCATAAATGTAGATGTTCGAGTGTATTCACTGTTGCAGTCCAGGTTACCCACCCGCCTTCCCCCTTCTTTCTTTTGGATCTTATCTTCTCTTCTCTGATTTATACTACCTATGTGGTGTATTTGCTTATAGATGAAGAAAAATTTATATTGGTGTATTTCTGAATATATAAATAAAATGTGGCTACCCTTTTTGGGGGCACCTGACATCTGGGGCAAGAAAAACTGAAGAAAATGGCGTCAGCTGTTTCTTTTATACCCCTGACGACCTGACGTCAGGGAAGCGGCGACAGCAGCCGACGCAGGACCCAAGACTTTGGAATTCAGGCCGGCTGAGGGCAAACCTGCCAGTTGGATTACTAAAATGTAATGAGTGCAACAGTGAATACACTTGAACATCTACATTTATGGTAAGTGTACACAACTGTACTTTTTTGAAAGAAGTTAATGATTGACTTCTCCTGATAGTAAATGAAGGCTGTGACAAAGGGGAAGTACTGCCAGCCCATCTAGCTGGAATTTTGTAAATAATTCTGTCATTTGTGAATATTAAAATGCTTTTTATAGAAGCCTAACGGAAGGAGATGGATATTACCAGGCCAGCTATGTGGAATTTTATAAGTGGTTATGTGCTTAGTCCCTTTTCCAAAAAACTTTTACTGTGTCTTGTTGCTTAATCATTGCGTTAGCCAGTGAATCATACATGAATTGACATTTACTGCTGTTAATTTGCCAGTTATTTCCTTTTGTGAGATGGCATTGAAGGCTGTAAAAGCACTCCCCAACCATTTGCGTCCAGGGGAGTTGCTCCCTTGCCCACCCCACCCCTGCTGCAGTTCTGGTCTTGTGTTTCATTTTGAATAATTTTCATTATTACTTTTTCCATCATTTTACATAAAGTAATGGTCAGGCTAATGCCTCTAAAATTGTGTCTGATATGACCACACATCTTCCTGTGTAAATTGGCACCACTGCAGCCATTTTCTGTAGCTCAAAGGGGATATGTCTATATGTTGTCATTTTGTTTAGAATGCATAACATGCTTAGTTGGGCTTTCTTTGACTCTCTGTATGAAGCCACCAGGTGTAGTCTGGCTCCCTTGATAATGTATTTTTAATTTTGTTTTTGGCAGCTGCTGTTCCATCTCATCAGATCATGTTTCCTATTGTTTTTGTAGCACCATGACATATTTCTTTGGTTATTGTGAAGTTGTTAAAGTTTGATTTTTTTTTCCTGCAAGCACCTTAACAATGCTCTGTTCTGGTGATCAATTTCTTGTTTGATATATTAAAATTATGTTTTTTTCAGTTTGTTGATATAATTAAAGAATGCCTTAATATTACCCTCATCCTTTGAGACCAAGCTAAATTCATAGTTAAATGTGGAATATTTGGCAAGAAAAATTACCTTATTTAATCTAGATTTGATTTCATAAGTAGGGTAGCTTTTGAAAGCTAAATTGGACCATTTTTATATTGTATACCTTATAAAGTTTTGTTGAATGTACCAGTATGTGTGTACCTTAGAGGTATTTTTTAATAAAAAAAGTTAATGATGTCCTACAACTCATTGGTAGCATCCTGAGAACATATTTTGGTTATTGAAGATTGTATTGCAGGTTGATTTTGTAAGTATGCCATTTATTGCATCATAGTTTGCTTTGGTAAAGTCCTGGATGGATGACTTATTTGTATTTATGTTTGATTTTCTGTTTTGATTATTGTTACCATCATTTTTAGGCTAACAGGCTATCAGGTATCGTATCTCTGGTTCATAGGTTCATACAGGTATCGTATCTCTGGTTCATAGGTTCATACTAGGCTATCTGCCCTTGGGCATTTATAAGCTTAGCCAGAGTGTGTTTGGCTTTCGACACCCATTTTAAATTAATTTTGCTATGCCCTTTTTCGAGGTTAGTATATTGTGCCTCTGTCTAACAGTGACACAGAAGTGATACACGGGGTAAACCTACGATCTCCCATCCACTCATCAAGATTCCTCTTGAAGAGAGTCAGTGAGGGACTCTGCCTAACCTGGACTGGGATTTTATTCCAGAGTGAAGTGAGCCTCTGGGTTATGAATCTGTCCTTCCAGCATGTCCTATTTATTTCAGTGCTGAGGTCGAGTGCATAGCTCGATGGGATTTGGATTTTCTGAGGTGCAGCATGTCCATTAATTCCGGTTTGGACATGGCTTTATACGTCAGGCACAGATCGCCTCTGAGCATGCGGTATGCCACTGAGTAGAGCTGGAGTTTCTTTAACCGGGCAGCATATGGCATCTGTTTAAGCCCTTTGATCCTCTTGGTGAGGTACTTTTGGGGTCTTTCCAGTTACTGCAGGTGTCTTTTAAGGTACATCCCAAAAGGGGCATTGTACTCAATTATGGGCCTGATGAGGGGATGAGTAGAGGCACGATGACCTCCCCTGATCTAGATGAGAATCCCTTCATGATTAGGTGGGCTATATAAAATGTTTTTCTAACCACTTTGGCCACGTGGTTTTCAGATGAGAGATTGCTATCAACTTGGGTCCCCAGGTCCCTAATTACTTCTTCCGTACTTAATGGATTACCACCTATGTGGTAATTTGTGGGCACTTTGTTTTTGCCAAAGGGGATAACTATACACATTTTGGCGTTTAGCTTGAGGCCATGGCTCTGGCACCAGTTGTCGGTTTCTATGAGGTCCTTTTGTAGAATGCTTGTGTCGGCTGGAGAGTCGATTATGGCACCTAGTTTGCAGTCATCTGCGAACTTGGTCAGCCACAGTCCTTCTGTTTTGGCCAGTACCTCCGAGAAATTATCTGTTAATTATAGAAGGTATAGCTATAGGTGGGGAGGAGAAAGCATCTAGGTTTGGTAATGTGACAGCTAACCATGTCATTCCTAGTTGGATTGCATTATGTCCCCCCCCGCAATTTGTTCTAATTAACATAGTGAATTAATATGTGGGGTGGGTTGTTTGAAGTTGAATAGTTTCCCAGTTGAAATCCCCTCATAAGGTTTATATTTAAATATGATCCTGGAGTTAAATCAGGAAATCCTCCTGTACTTTTGGGGACATACATTCCTGTAACATTACATTAAATATTACTGATGTTAATTGTTGTATCAGTAAATTTCTAGTGCAGAGTTCATTTCTTTGATTTTGATTTTCAGGTGTTCTTTTACAAACACAGAGATGCAACAACCTTTCCCACTGGATTTTCAGGTCTATGTGATGCTATTGAATGGACTAAAAGAGCAAGTCGATCCGATACTGTCGAAATGGCAAAATAGCGATGTCATGGAACATCGAATTTTTTCCCAGGGAAAAAAATTGGTGGGCCGTCTTCGGGGCTTTGCCATTTCCTCCACTATGGTGCGATCTCGGCATTGGTATATTTAAGTAGGGGGGTTGTGTGGGCACAGCCCCCCACATGGGGGTGTGGGGTGCATAGCCCCCCACTTAAATTTGTGTTTTTTTTTTTTTGGGGGGAATAAATTTGCTGTTCCCCAAGTTCAATATTTTGTTGTTTTGATATCGGTACGATGAAATAGCATTCGCTATTTACATCATATGATAATATGATATAGACACTGATTTTCAGCCATGAAGTGAAGAATATCTTGGAATTTGTGCCATGCTTTTAAAAAAAATTTT